>NW_026878360.1:0-10556 GCF_032173495.1 Musca vetustissima | reverse complement strand
ATTTGCTCTGTAACAAATTTCATCCAAATCGGATCATGAATGAAAACTCTAAAAAACCATGCGTCTATCTCGCTTCCTTTTGCCTGTTGCAAACATATGCACAAAGACATAATACCCTGTAACACAGTGTGTTGAAGTGTATAAAAACACAAACGTTACATGGGAAAATTCAAAAACAATGACAACTTACCGAATAAGAAGACGATAATTTTTGGAAACCCTTTCCTCCCAAGAAAAGTAAGAGGAAAATAACTTATATAGAAACTAGTGAGCGGGGCAGTATAGTCGGACGGGGACGACCATATTATACCCTACACAACTTTTACGAAAATTTAACTTTATGTGGTACTACATTCTGAGCTTGGGCAATACTTCGCGATATTTGCTCCCCTTGACCGATTAGTGGTCAATAAATGTTATTATTACTAATATTCAGTACAGCCCTTCTAATTACTTGTCCAGATTTTCTTCACCGTGGGTCTTTGTTCTTCAGGGGTAAATATATACGCTATAGAATACAATTTTTGTAATTTTTCATACAAAATATTTAGCGGGTCAAATTGACCGCTAAATATTGACCGATCTTTATCAAAACATGCATGCTTATTCTCTGGCCCGATCCCTTTCTCCATGCAAACATTCGCGGTGTTTGGGCCATAATTGCGCCCTCTGGAGCGACTAGAAAACCGACAAAAATAAAGTTTTTGGTCCATTTCATCCCTTAAATATTAACCGATCTTTTCCAAAAACAATAGGGGTCTTCATTGGCCAGAACTCATCCTACATGCAAAATTTCGTGAAGATTAATCCATAACTGTGGCCTGTATCGTGTTTACAAATTATAATGGACAGACGGACGGACGGACACACATGTCTAGATCGACTCAGCTAGTCGAGATATGACGATCGGTATACTTAAAGGTGGGTCTAGGACCAATATTTCGCGGCGTTACAAACTTTTTGGGGCTGCACAAAGCTATAGTACCCTGACAACATAGTTTGTATGGTATAATGAAGTTTTCGGAATGCCAAACAACATCCATTTCGCCACAGCTAAAATATAGTCGCTTCAATTGAAAAACGTTTTGAAACTCCTTAAAATACCGAAATGTATGAGATATACAATTGGTAATTTTTTTACATTAAATCGATCAAAAATGTATATGGGAGCTATATCTAAATCTGAACCGATTTTCAAGAAGCTTTACACACATCATTCTAGTCTCAATTCAGTACGCTATGCTAAATTTCGTGCAAATCGAAATATATATAGGGACTTTACTGTACTATTTACCTAAAATTGGGCGAAAATATATATGGGTGCTATATATAAATCTGAACCGATTTTTCCCAATTTCAATAGGGCCAAATAAATGAGCTGTGCCAAATTTCATCCAATTCGGATCATAAATGCGACCAGTACTTTGTTTACAATTTAACATGGACTTAAAAAGTTTCTTTATGCATATTCTCAAACGGAATCATGTGTCTAGCTCGTTTTCTTTTGCCTGTTACAAAAATATGAACAAACATATATACACGTATAATAAAAACGTTCGCTGTGCAAAAATTTGTTTGAATCGGACAAATAGTGGGTGTTTGGTTCACCATTTAGATAAAATCCGGCGAAAATATATATGGGAGCTATATATAAATCTGAACCGATTCCCACGATACATCGCATATATTAATCTGGACCTAATTCAGTGCGTAGAGCAAAATTGTGTTTCAATCTTGTCAATATTGACAGTTTGGTGCACCATTTACATAAAATCGGGCGAAACTATATATGGAAGCTATGTCTCAATCTGAACCGATTCCAACGAAACTTCGCACATATCTATCTATGCCTAATTCAGTACTCTGTGCCAAATTTTGTTTCAATCGAACCAATATTGGGAGTTTGGTGCCCCATTTACATAAAACCGGACAGAACTATATATGGAAGCTATATCTAAATCTAAACCGATTTCAACAAAACTTGCCATATATCAATCTGGACCTAATTCAGTACGCTGTGCAAAATTTTGTCCCAATATAAGAATCACAGACAGTGTGGTGCTCCATTTACATGAAATCGGACGAAACTATATATGGAAGCTATATCTAAATCTGAACCGATTCCAATGAAACTTTGCACATATCAATCTGGATCTAATCCGGTACGCTGTGCAAAATTTTATCTCAGTCTGACCAATATTGGGGTTTGGTGCACCATTTACATAAAATCGGACGAAACTATATATGGGAGCTATATCTAAATCTGGGTCAAATAAGTGATATGTGACAAATTTCATTCAAATCGAATCATAAATTCACAATTTATGATTTGTTCACAAAAATACATGGACGAACAGACAGACGGACATGCATAAATCGACTCAGAAAGTGTTTCTATGCATATTCACAAAAGGAACCATAGGTCTATCTCGATTCGTTTTGCCTGTTACAAACGTATGCACAGGGTTATAATGCCCTGTGCCATGATGTGGTGAAGGGTATAAATATATTTTATTACCCGTTTAATATTTCGCTAATTGCATCCATTCATGGCTACGAACAAATCCCTGAAGTACCATGAACGTCCCCCTCAAAAGAAGACACAAAATTTTAATACTTGAATTCGCTATATTTTATGTTGACATTTATTGCCAACATCATTGGACAATGTATTGTCGAATTATGTAAATGTAGTACAATTTTTATTTTTCCGCAAAATTGCTCCCAAGAGGATCATGTGGATTTTTGTAGATATAAATGGCAGTTTATAGATGTGAGAAGTAGCCAATTTATGCAGATGAGTCAATTAGACGCAATACAGGATCTTCCTATCTAGCAAGGTAGGAACTTCCTACCTCCGTACAAGGAAGGTCACATTCTATGAAATAAAACAATGTGAATAAAAGGTGATAAACTTGTTAACAATGGTTGACTATTATTCGCATGACATTTAAAACAATATCATAATGTTAAAACGGCCTAAAATTTTACAATATTTCCGTTGAAACGAACATTAATTGAGTTCTAAATGACACTTAATTCGAACATTTCTTTGCCTGTCTTTCCCTACGCGAGTCGCAAAAGTGATTTAGTTTCGGTGAACCTTATATAAAGTCTGGCTGTTTTTGTTGTAGGTGCCTTAGTACTTTAAACAGCGATCAAATGTGGTAGTCCTTGGCCGTTCAAGACTCGGGACGATACAGCTATTAGACCCCACTGACATGGGAACCATTTAAAATTTGGTTTTATACCCTTCACCACACTGTGGTACAGGGTATTATGTCTTTGTGCGTATGTTTGTAACAGGCAAAAATAATCGAGATAGACCCATGGTTCCTTTTGAGAATATGCATAGAATCACTTTCTGAGTCGATTTATGCATGTCCGTCTGTCCGTCCGTTCATGAATTTTTGTTAACTAAGTACAGGTCGCATTTACGATCCGATTTGGACGAAATTTGGCAAAGGTCACTTAATTGACCCAAGGACGAACCCTATTAAAATTGGAAAAAATCGGTTCAGATTTCGATATGGCTCACATATATATTTTCGTCCGATTTAAGGTAAATGGTGTACCAAAGTCCCTATATATCTTTCGATTTGCACGAAACTTGACACAGCATAATGAATAGGATCTAGAATGATGTGTGTTAAGTTTCCTGAAATTCGGTTCAGATTCACCAAAGTCCCTATATATCTTTCGATTTGTACGAGATTTGGCATAGCGTAGTGAATTAGGTCTAGAATGATGTGTGTTAAGTTTCCTGAAAATCGGTTCAGATTTAGATATAGCTCCCATATATATTTTCGTCCGATTTAAGGTAAATGGTGTACCAAAGTCCATTTATATCTTTCGATTTGCACGAAATTTGATATAGCTTAATGAATTAGGTCTAGAATTATGTATATTAAGTTTCGTGAAAATCGGTTCAGATTTAGATATAGCTCGTCCGATTTAAGGTAAATGGTGTATATATATTTTGATTTGACCAAAATTTTGCATAGCGAAATTTATTAGGTCTAAAATGATTTAGACATAACTCCCACATATTTTTTCGTCCGATTAAAGGTAAATGGTGTACCAAAGTCCCTATACATATTTCGATTTGCACAAAATTTGGCATAGTGTACTGAAATGAGTCTGGAGTGATGTTTGTAAAGTTTCCTGAAAATCGGTTCAGATTTATACATAGCTCCTACATATTTTCTTCTTCCGATTTTTTGTAAATTGTGCACTAAAGACACAAAGTTTGTCCGATTGCCACACAATTTTGTACAATAATAATATAAGTTAGCCTCTGCCATTCTCATTGAAATCAGTTCAGATTTTGTTATAGCTTCTACATATATATTTTCGTCCGATTTTACACAAAATTGACACAAAATTTGCACAACGTACTAAAGTTGTGAAATGTGGAACTTTTTGAAATCGGTTCAGATATGGATAGAGCTTCTTTATATATTTTCTCCCGTTTTTGGGTAATTTTGTCCCATTGTAAGAAGCAACCCTATATCTGAACAAAAGAAAAATTTAGTGTAAGTTGCAGAATTCGACGTCTGCTAGTATTCATCTGTTGAATATACCCAAAGTGGTGAAGGGTATCATATAGTCGGCCCCGCCCGACTTTACTACTTTCCTTACTGTTTTTTTTTGCGAGTAGGTGTCCCTACAATATATAGAATTATAAAATGAACTACTTATTTATATTAAAGTGCCTCATGTTGTACTCTTTTTGCTACCATACGTATTTTCTTGTATAAATTCTACTCCCCTCCAAAAAAAAAAAAAAAAAAAAATGTTTACAGTCTATGGTTTAACGAGATCAAGACAGCCATAAAATTGGTCTCAAGTATCCGACTGTATGTATGTAAAATGTCTGCTTTGTAATGTTGGTAAAGCTGTATGGTGCTAGATCAAAGTACAAAACACACACATACATATGCAATATATGAAGTGCCGTAAAAAACAGTTAGGTGCTTGCCTTGTACGTTATTGACAGTATAAAATATATCTTTACTGTATATGTTTTGTATATGAGTATTTTACCATGATTTATGTTAGCAATGAACGATAACTACAACAAACCATAACGTTTGATTGCACACTAAAGATATGTGAAGCTTTCTTCTTGGAGCTTCATGTTATTAATACTAAATTACGTTTTTAATAATAGTTGACATTGTTCTTTTATCTAAAAGTTATTAGTAAATAAATATAAATTTACCAAAAATAGTATTGATTAAAATATATATTTCCACATATTTTTATATACTAATGTAAATAGGTGAATAGTAGATGACAGTCTCTAGACAGACAATAAAATGATAAATGTTACCACAATTTTATACATGTCTGTATATTAAATATTGTCTTTTATCGGTTGGTATCTGTAACTCACAATTTTCGACATTTAAAGCGTCCTACCGAATTTTATCTGTAATTAGACCAGAGATTTCCAATCGAAGTAGCTGTATAATGTGGCTTCGGAGGAAAAGCAATTGTCTTAGTGAAGATGGTTATTTTGTTATTTGTTTATATTTGTACATTTAAAATTTTTAAATTTAATAGATTTTATTTAAAGAAAAATAACCAGTAAGCGGAGCAGTACAGACGGACGGGGCAGACCATACGATATCCTACTCAACTACCACGGAAATCTAACTTTTTGCGGATGTTTATTTCGAGCACCCTCTTTACTGTGTTATTTGCACCCTCTTTACCGATTAGAGATCATCACCACCTCTTTCCCAATACTTCCAATATTCAGTACAGTCCTTCTAATTAGAAAACTCGAAAAAAACACAAAACATTAAGTTTTCGGTCCACTTAATCCCAAATGTTGTATGTGATCATCACCGAAAATTATAGGCGTTGTCCTTGACCATATATGGAAACTTTTAAAAAAGTTTAAAGCGATCAGCGCTATATTTCTGCATTATAATGTTAATGGGTAATTTTTCACACAAAAGTCAGGGTCCATTTGACCCGTTAAATATTGTCCGATCTTTACCAAAACAATCATGCTCATTCTTTGGCCCAATTCCCTTCACAAATTAAACAGTCGCAATATTTGGGCCATAATTGCGACATCTAGAGCGACCAGAAAATCAGACAAAAATAAAGTTTTTGGTCCATTTCATCTCGTAAATATTAGCCGATCTTTCAGGATTCCAACCCCATAATTTCACAATTCAAATTGTACCAAAGTTAGTACACAGTAGTACGAATTTCCAAAATGTCTTACTTTTGCCCCAAACATACACCACCACAGTGATCCTAAATCCAAGTTTCTGGATACCAACTCTATTGCATCACCCACAATTCAAATTGTACCAAATTTAGTATATAGTTGTACCAATTTCCAAAACTTCATACATTCCCCAATTCTACACCCCCACACTGATCCTAAATAAAAATGTCAGGATTCCAACTCTATCGGTTCAGCCACAAATCAAATCGTACTAAATTCAGTACATAGTAGTACCAATTTCCAAACCTTCCTACATGCCCCAATCCTACACATCCACAGTGATTCTATATCAAAATTCCAACTCTATCGCTTAGTACATTTAGTACAAATTTCTAAAACTTCCAACATACCCCAACCTTACACCCCCACAGTGATCCCAAATCCAAGTTTCAGGATTCCAACTCTATCGGTTCACTCACAATTCAAATTTCCAGAATTCCAACTCTATCGGTTCACTCACAATTCAAATTGTATCAAATTTAGTACACATTAGTACAAATTTCTAAAACTTTAACATATCTCAATCCTACACCTCAACAGTGATCCTGATTCCAAATTTCATGATTCTAGCTCTAAAATTCAAAATGTACCAAATTTAGTACCCATGAGTATTAATTTCTTAAGCTGAATCCTGATCCCAATCCCACACCCTACAGCGATCTTGACTCCAAATTTAATTGTTTCCTCTCTATAGGATCACTCAAATCCAAACTGTACCGATTATAGTAGTATTTAGTACTTTTCGTACACATAGGAAACAAATTTCCAAAACTACGTTCATATCCCAATCCTACACTCCGACGGTAATTTTAATTTCAAATTCCAGGATTCCAGCTCGATTTGTACCTCCAAATCAAATTTGTACCAAATATAGTACCATATAGTACTTTTGGTACACATGAGTACACGCTTTCCAAACTCTCCTCATATCGACCCTACTTCTCAACCTTAATTTGCATTCCAAATTTCATGTTTTTAGCTCAATCCATTCACATGCTGTGAAATTGTACCAAATTTAGTACTTTTCAGATACTTATAGTTCGAATTTCCAAAAACCCCTTGGTACATCTATTCTACACTCCATCAGTGACCCTCAATCCAAATTTCAGATTTCTAGCTCTACTGGCTCGCCAAATACAAATGATACCATATTTAGTAGTTTTCGTACGGTTCTAGTACGAATTTCCAAAAACCCAGCCTTATCTGTCACATTTGGTCCAAGAGTGACACTCACCCAAAATTTCAAGATTCTAGCTTCAGCCGTTTCGTCTGGCCGTTGATGAATCGTTAAATCAGTCAGTCGGTCAATCACTTTACGCTTTTATTAGTATAGATTAAATTTGTACCAAATATAGTACCTATAGTACTTTTCGTACACATGAGTAAGCGCATTCAAAACCATCTCCTTAAATGGACCCTACATCTCAACCTTAATTCACACTCCAAACTTCAAGTTTTTAACGCTATCCGTTCACATGCTACAGAATTGTACCAAATTTAGTACATTGTCGTACTTTTCGGATAGTTATAGTTCGAATTTCCAAAAACCCTTTGGTACATCTATCGTACATTCCATCAACGACCACCAAACCACATTTCAGAGTTCTAGCTCTATCGGTTTGCAAATACAAATGGTAGCACATTTAGTACTTTTCGTACCGTTCTAGTACGAATTTCGAAAAACCCAGCCTTATCTGTCACATTTGGACCAAGAGTGACCCTCACCCAAAATTTCAAGATTCTAGCTTCAAGATTCAGTCAGTCAATCACTTTACTCTTTATACCCTACACAACTATGTTGTCAGGGTATTATAGATTTGTGCAGCCCCAAAAGTTTGTAACGCCGCGAAATATTGGTCCTAGACCCACCATTAAGTATACCGATCGTCATAGCTGAGTCGATCTAGACATGTGTGTCCGTCCGTCCGTCTGTCCGTCTGTCCATTATAATTTGTAAACTCGATACAGGCCATAGTTATGGACCAATCTTTTGCATGTAGGATGGGTTCTGGCCAATGAAGACCCCTATTATTTTTGGGAAAGATCGGTTAATATTTAGGGGATGAAATGGACCAAATACTAAAATTTTGTCGTTTTTTCTGGTCGCTCCAGAGGCCGCAATATCGTGAAATTTTGCATGGATAAGGGGATTGGGCCAAAGAATAACCATGCCTGTTTTGATAAAGAGCGGTCAATATTTAGCAGGTCAAATGGACCCTGACTTTTGTGTGAAAAATGACAAAATTTGTATCCTGTAGCGTATAGATTTACCCCTAAAGGACATAAACACGAGAGGTTGATAGTATATCCAAGAGGAGTGGTTGACCTTTAAACTGATACCAATTTTATTGTCGTATGTACTCGGATGTGGGAGTTACACTTAAATGTTTACAGGTGCTTACGTACGCAGATATTATTTAGTAACCAATTACCACACTAGAGGGCAGAAATATGGAAATATAGCGCTCATCGCTTTCACTAATATCCAGATATGGTCAAGGACAACGCCTATAATTTTCGGTGATGATCAGATAATAATTTTGGAATGAAGTGGACCGAAAACTTAATTTTTTGTGTTATTTTCGAGTCAATCTATAGACCACAAAGGAAAGCCGAACATCACAACACAACCCACGGTGAAAGGAATCTGGACAATAGCTGTACTGAATACTCGTAATATTCGGAAATATGTCAGTGTAAGGAAGAGGTGTTGTTTACCTCTAATCGGGCAAGAGGGTGCAAATATCACGAAATATTGCCCAGGCTCGGAATAAACATCCGCAGAAAGTTTGATTTCCGTGGTAGTTGTGTAGGGTATCGTATGGTCGGCCCCGTCCGACTATACTGCTCCGCTCACTGGTTTATTAGTATAGATTAGTATAGATATATTTTGAAATCCCAATATTCTGCAAGAATTTTAGTCTACAAATTTTAGGTAAGACCCTCGAAGAAATAAACAATATCTGGTATCCATTATTTGTCTTATTTTAATACTAATCGAAGCTTTCCATAAAACCCCTATTTATAAATATTTCAAAAAAATCGTATAACTTATGAATTGAGCTTTCATACCTTAAAATAAAATTGAACACACATACCAAAATTTAAGCTATACATAATCCTAATATTTACACAATACACATATTTTCTTTTCATTAAAAACTGTATATAGTATATGTAGGTGTGGGGAGACACACACACACGTTTGCCAGAAGAAAATTCATTGTACGTTATGTATTAGGGCATGAAATTATGATGCGTATTACAGTTTTCATCCCTTTGACATTATTTGTATGAGAATCAGCCATGATAAAAATGCTATGTTCATATACCATTTTTTACACATGATATGCAAAATAGCACTGCTGTAATGAAGAGTGAAAGCTTCATTATTAACTGAAATGATACAAGGGTAGATACATACGTATCTATCTGAACATAGAAATGAAAACATATTATACAAATTTAAAAGTATTTGCTATTACCCTTTTTGCCTTCTAATAATGGTGATTTAATTTTTCATCATATTCTTATGTTAAAAACCAGTAAGGAAAGTAGTAAAGTCGGACGGGGCCGACTATATGATAACCTTCACCACTTTGGGTATATTCAACAGGGGAATCCTAACATACGTTGAAGGACCATAAAACGAAAATGGATTCATAAACATGTCATTCTGCAACTTATACTAAATTTTTCATTTGGTCAGATATAGAAGCTATATCTAAATCTGAACCGATTTTGAGGAAACTTAACACACATCATTCTAGACCTAATTATTTACACTGTGCCAAATTTCGTGCAAACTGAAAGATATTAAGGGACTTTGGTGCACCATTTACATAAAATCGGATAAAACTATATATGGGAGCTATATCTAAATCTGAACCGATTTTCAGGAAACTTAACACACATCATTCTAGACCTAATTCATTACGCTGTGTCAAAATTTCGTGCGAATCGAAAGATATATAGGGACTTTGGTGCACCATTTACATTAAATCGGACGAAAATATATATGGGAGCTATATCTGAATCTGAACCGATTTTCAGGAAACTTAACACACATCATTCTAGACCTTATTCATTACGCTGTGCCAAATTTCGTGCAAATCGAAATATATAAAAGGATTTTGGTGCACCATTTACATTAAATCGGACGAAAATATATATGGGAGCTATATCTAAATCTGAACCGATTTTCAATAAACTTAACTCACATCATTCTAGACTTAATTCATTACGCTGTGCCAAATTTCGTGCAAATCGAAAGATATATAGGGGCTTTTGTACACCATTTACATTA
>NW_026878359.1:0-10471 GCF_032173495.1 Musca vetustissima | reverse complement strand
GTGTTTTGGAAAACGTATTTACCCAAACAAATTTGCAATCAAAACTAAGTTTTGAAACTAATTTCGTTTGTAGCATCAGCAGATGTTGCAAAATGTTGATTATGAGAATGAGTAAAACTTTCGTAGATGCTTTGAGAGTTATTAAAGAAAACTTCAAAATTAATACTTTAATTAAAAACTAAAACTGACTATTAATTTATAATTAGTAATATTAACAGATGGTTGATTTGAATAGAGTGGATACATGATTAATTATTAATACAATTAATCCATAACAATAACAGGAAACAATTTTCTATAACATTTGATGTTAAGTTTTAGAATTTAACAACAGCAACATTTTATGACCTTTTCTTTTACTACGCCCTGTATAATCATAGGAGAATTCATGAACTTGTTTGTGCGTGTGTGTGAGGTTCTAAGAAAATAAATAACAACCATTCTCCAGCGTAATGTGAACTTTTAACCTTCAACATGTGTCAAGTGTGGCTAATGTGGCCACTGACTTCCGTTCACTTCTGATTTTAGTGGTAATTGAAACTGTAGAATATTCATGGTGGCGCGTGGTGACTTATGTACTTCATAGTGGGTGATTATAGTTAAACGTTGTGGAAAATGTGGCAAGTGCTAATGCAATGTTTCAACAGTTTGTTAAAGTTTAAAGTTACTCTTTGTACAATGAGGAGGTGTTATCCTCCCACTTCTCGATATTTAGTAAGTTAAGTTTGAAATCGGGTCCAATGAAACCAATATGGTATATATTTACTTCTGAAAGACATACACCGAAGATCTTGAATATATAAAGAATATATAAAAGAGAAGTGGTTGAAAATTAAATTGATACTAATTATTTATGTATTTTATATCAACATTTGACATGTATATCTAACTCTTTATATTAATATACGTGTTTGGATGGTGGAGTTACACTTAAATATGTACAGGGGGTCCCCGTATTCTGTTACTATATAGAATTCCCATTATCGCACTAGAGAGAGGAGTTCGAGGGCTGATCGCATTGAAATGTAGGTCCGGCTATTGCCAAGGACGAAACCTATAAATTGCGGTGATGATCAAATAATATTTCAAATGGATCAAAAATATTATTTAGGCATGGTTTGCTAGTTGTCCTAGAGGCCGCAAATATACGCGAACATCACAATTTTTACAAGGGGAAGGGGATCTCTCCAACTAATTAGAATGACTGTTTTAATCGGTCAATATGTAGCGGGTAAAACCTGCCAAGACGATTGTGTGTAAAAAAAACAAAATTTTAATTTTATGGCGAAAAATTTTACTTCAAGAACACATAATTCGGAAAAGACTTTAGGGTTAGAGGAGGAGATGTTGGCATTTAATTGGTCAAGGGGCTGAAAATATCGTAAAATATTACCCAGACTCGGAGTATAAATCCGCAAAAATACGAGTTCAGTGGGAGTTGTGTACTGTATCATATGGTCGGTCTCGTCCGGCTATAATGCCCTACTCATACTTTTTTATTATTTATAAGATTTGAGTCTTATTTACATTTATGAAGAAATTACCAACATATTTTCAATTCCAGACATAGATCCTATTCAAAAGTCTGGTCCCAGGTTGTCATGGTAAATTTGGAAAAAAATTCGTAGATTAACTTCGGGTAATGTGGACCACCATTTTCATTTTTATATCCTTCACCACACTGTGGTACAGGGTATTATGTCTTTGTGCATTGGTTTGTAACAGGCAAAAGGAAACGCGATAGACACATGGTTCCTTTTGAGAATATGCATAGAATCACTTTCTGAGTCGATTTGTGAACAAAATACAAGCCGCATTTATGATCGGATTTGGATGAAATTTGGTATAGGTCACTTATTTGGCCCAAGGACGAACCCTATTGGGAAAAATCGGTTCAGATTTAGATATAGCTCTATATCAGATATAGGTTCTATATCAGACCATATGAAAAATTTAGTATCGGTTGCAGAATGACGTGTTTATGGTTCCAGATTTATTTTACTGATCCTTTAAAAATGGGACGCCTGTTAGGATTCATCTGTTGAATATACCCAAAGTGGTGAAGGGTATCATATAGTCGGCCCCGTCCGACTTTACTACTTTCCTTACTGGTTTGATCTTGTGGGCGTAACAACGGTAAATTATTAAAAACAAATTGTTTTCACAACATAGTAGATTAGTTGGCTAACGATATTCCAGGTCAAACATGTCAATAAAAATGTTACTGCATTATATTTCAAAAAACTCTAAACTGCGAATAAAAATAACTTGGCGGGTAATGTGGACCAGTATGTATGGGTAATGAGGATCAGTAAGTTAAAGGTAGGTTGTGGATTGGTTGAGATAAATATCAATTTATTGCACTCTTGGATTACAATGAATGCAAAAATATATGGGTTCATGTTTTGGAATAGCCCCCATTTACGGTATTTTGAAGGTCCTGGCTTCATTATTCTACCGAAGCAAGTATAATTTCGCATATCGAGTTTTCAGAGCATAGAATATTCTAAATGCGCCCATGTTTTGAACTCGTCCTCATGAAAAGGTCCCACTTTTTTATAGTGGTCCACATTACCCGACATTGAATATTTTTATTTAAAAATCATTATCGGCTTCAAAAATTAATAAAAACTAAAAATCACCGATTGTAATTACAGCTAAACGTATATTCTTGTTAAAAAAAAAAAACAAGAAAAAATTTCCAAATCACACTTTTACAATCAGAGCTACATTTTCTACTATTTATTAAAAACCATTTTCTATTATTTATTAAAAAACCAGTAAGGAAAGTAATAAAGTCGGACGGGGCCGACTATATGATACCCTTCACCACTGTGGGTATATTCAACAGATGAATTCTAACAGACGTTGAATTTTTGAAGAACCATTAACATGAAAATGGATCCATAAACATGTCATTCTGCAACATATATTAAATTTTTCATTTCCTCAGATACAGGGTTGCTTCAAGCTAGGTTCTATTAACTTGGGGTCTTTGGTGTACCATTTATCTATCGTATGCTGTGCCAAATTTCGTGCAACTCGAAAGATATATAGGGTCTTTCGTACACCATTTACATTAAATCGGACGAAAATATATATGGGAGATAAAAATCTGGACCCATTTTCATATCATTCTAGACCTAATTCAGTACGCTGTGCCGAATTTCGTGCAAATCGAAAGATATATAGGGACTTCGGTACACCATTTACATTAAATCGGACGAAAATATATATAGGAGCTATATCTAAATCTGGACCGATTTTCTGGAAACTCAACACCCATCATTCTAGACCTAATTCATTACAATATGCCAAATTTCGTGCAAATCGAAAGACATATTGGGACTTTGGTACACCATTTACATTAAATCGGACGAAAATATATATGGGAGCTATATCTAAATCTGGATAGATTTTCTGGAAACTCAACACACATTATTCTAGACCTAATTCATTACGCTGAGCCAAATTTCGTGCAAATCGAAAGCTATATAGGGACCGTTTACATTAAATCGGTCAAAAATATATATATATGGGAGCTATATTTAAATTTGAACCGATTTTTCCCAAATTCAATAGGGTTCGTCCTTGGGCCTAATAAGTGACTTATGCCAAATTTCAGCCAATTCGGATCAGAAATGCGACCTGTACTTTGTTTACAATTTAACATGGACAAACAGACGGACAGACGGACGGACGGACATGCATTAATCGACTTAAAAAGTGATTATATGCATATTCTCAAAAGGAACCGTGTGTCTATCTTGTTTCCTTTTGCCTGTTACAAACATATGCACAAAGACATAATACCCTGTAGCACAGTGTGGTGAAGGGCATAAAGAGTTTTATGTTTGTTTTTACTAATTAGGGAAACATTTATCAAGGTGGCATTGACATATTTCAAGCATTTTCTTAGATATGGGTGGTGGTCCACATTAGGCGTATAGTCCACATTACCCGAAGTTACTCTATGATGGTCTGATTTTATATAGTCCCATGTTTCAGATGTGCATATATCTCTCATATATATTTTCCGTTTACATGGAAAGGGTGCGGGTTTGATAGGAGAATTTGAAAGTACTGGAGACAAGAAATACTAGATTGTCAACACCTCCAAACGTAGAGAGATATTTGTGGTTTGGAACGTGTGTAGAATTCTCAAAATACCCTAATTTAGATGTCAATGTTATATGGGGCAATACATAATGGGAGGCAAATGTTGATTCTGTTAGCTAAATATTCAAAATACCCACAATGGGGAAGTATCTTTATATTTTTGGGAGCTAAGCAAAAAATTAAGTTTTTTTGGCAGGAAAGTGTGGTTCCTAGTTAGAATCCAAATTACCAAATTTCAACCAATTCGCACGATAAATGTAGACTAATCCTTATAGTACCGTAAATTTTGAGGTATCATACTAAAACGTGCGACAACACCTGAAATTATTTGATCAATACTTTATGAGAAATCTATCAGTACAGTCATCTGCCTAAAAAATAATGGATTTTTTTCCCCAACCTAATATTATATAAAATTAAATCCGTTTTATGCCTAAAGTAACTTCAGTAAAATCTACCAAAAACAATCTAGTAGTAAACGAATTTACTTGGGAAGCATTTTTGCATGCCTCGAAGATATTTTTTTCATATTCAATAAAATTCCAAACGATTTGAACAAGGATTGTATATTTTATTACGCATTTTATTACTGCGGCTACCTTTGTGTGTCACCATTGTTCTGAATGTGGAGAAAAAATGCAAATAAATCATTTGAGTTGTCAAAGTCAATGCTTTAAGCGATGAGCATGAAAAATAGGTTGCAAAAAAATGAAATGCGCATATTTCATATCATATATGTACATACGTACATTAATATGCATATGATTTATAGGAACATTCCATATTCATATTTATTATTATATAATATCAGTTGGATTATTCGAAGAGGAAAAAACGAAAAACGAGTTTCCTTTATATTTTGTAATAGATATATTAATGAATATATAATTAATAACATTGAATTTTTATACTGCTAGATTCTTAAAGGCTTAAATAGAAAAATATTGAAGTTCGCTCCATGTTTATAATCTACAGTAGGTTCCAGTAGCTCCAAATTACAACCTACAACCACAAAATTCTAGAGAACACAAACCAAAATGGCATTCTCATTATAAACTTTTTACTCCAGAAATTTGACAAATTAAAAATAGTAACCGGGAATGCCAACTTCTGATTGGCTGTTGTGTTGCTTATAAAGTGTTGCCATTTAATTTTGAAATTTTTAACAGTTTTCCGGAAATTTTCCATTATTTTGTACTCTGAGAGATATTTTGACATTTTTTCCCCTTTAGCAGCTTTACTATTAAAAAAGGTCTGGAACAGAACAAATGTAATAACATAGAATCCATATAACGATTCCACCCATTCGAAAAAAAAATGTTGCATAGAAAGGCATAAAAAGTTCTACGTTTTTATATGTTAAATATTTTGCTTAAATTTAATCACTTTCCTAAGATTGTCTAAAATATTCCTTTTACCGGTAATTAATTCATTTTCATATTGCTGTTATCATTATGTGAATATTGAAAACTTAACCTCGAAACTATGTCGTTTCAATAGGTCATTAATGAAGTGGTATCGTGGTTGTGGTGTTAACTTGTTAATGAACTATTGTCATGGGCATAATCATTATTAGTGGTGTAATTGATTTTCAATTTCCATAGTATGGCATGGATAGAGCAAAAATATTGTGAAATATAAATGGGACTTATTGATCTATTGTTTTCGTTATTCAATTTTAGGTCAATTGCTGTTTTTATACCCTTCACCACACTGTGGTACAGGGTATTATGTCTTTGTGCATATGTTTGTAACAGGCAAAAATAATCAAGATAGACCCATGATTCCTTTTGAGAATATGCATAGAATCAATTTCTGAGTCGATTTATGCATGTCCGTCCGTCCGTCTGTCCATGTTAAATTGTAAACAAAGTACAGGTCGCATTTATGATCCGAATTGATGAAATTTGCCACAGCTCATTTGCTTGGCCCAAGGACGTACCCTATTGAAATTGGGAAAAATCGGTCCAGATTAAGATATAGCTCCCATATACATTTTCGTGCGATATAAGGTAAATGAGGTACCAAAGTCCCTAAAAATCTTTCGATTTGCACGAAATATGGCACAGCCTACTGAATTGGGCCTAGAACGACGTTTGTCAAGTTTCGTGAAAATCGGTTCAGATTTAGATATAGCTCCCATATATAGTTTCGCCCGATTTTAGGTAAATGGTGCACCAAAGTCCCTGAAAATCATTTGATTTTCACGAATTTTAGCATAGCGTATTGAATTAAGTCTAGAATGACGTGTGCTAAGTTTCGTGAAAATCGGTTCATATTTAGATATAGCTCCCATATATAGTTTCACCCGATTTTAGGTAAATGGTGCACCAAAGTCCCTGAAAATCATTTGATTTACACGAATTTTAGCATAGCGTATTGAATTAAGTCTAGAATGACGTGTGCTAAGTTTCGTGAAAATCGGTTCATATTTAGATATAGCTCCCATATATAGTTTCACCCGATTTTACGTAAATGGTGCACCAAAGTCCCTGAAAATCATTTGATTTACACGAATTTTAGCATAGCGTATTGAATTAAGTCTAGAATGACGTGTGCTAAGTTTCGTGAAAATCGGTTCATATTTAGATATAGCTCTCATATATAGTTTCACCCGATTTAAGGTAAATGGTGTACCAAAGTCCCTATATATCTTTCGATTTGCACGAAATTTGGTATAGCCTACTGAATTAGGTCTAGAATGATGTGTGCCAAGTTTCGTGAAAATCGATTCAGATTTAGATTTTAGGTAAATAGTGCACCAAAGACCCTATATGTCCTTCTATTTGCACGAAATTTTGCATAGAGTATTGAATTAAGTCTAGAAGTTTATTTACATAATTTTGTCCCATTGTAGGAAGCTACTCTATATCTGACAAAAATTTAGTATAGGTTGCAGAATGACATGTTTAATTTCATGTTAATGGTCCTTCAAAAATTAAACGTCGGTTAGGATTTCATCTGTTGAATACACCCAAAGTTGTGAAGGGTATCATATAGTCTGCACCGCCCGACTTTACTACTTTCCTTACTGGTATGTATTAGAAATACTGATCTAAACACTTCAAATAGTACCTCCATTTTAATAGATTAATTTCATGGTATATATTTGTCTTTGCTTATTTTTCTTTAATAACTTTCACCATCAAAAGTTCAAAGGTAGCAATTAAGCGAAGAGAAAAACCTTCCCACATCTCTGTAAAATTGATTTTTTCACCCACAGTCCACTACATATCCAATATCACCGCACTATATTCGTAAGACGATGCAGCTACAGACTGAAATCACTATACACTTAAACAAACAGAAACAGATTGAGAAAGAAAATGAAAAAAAAAATTAAAATTGTTTTTGTCGGACTTCAAAAAGTAAGTTAGCTGTCCTTGATATGTTCTTGTTGGCCATCTGTAAATGGCAAGTAGTCTCCATTGAGGTCATATTGCATTAAATAACAATAAAATACAGATTTTTATTGAAAAGAGGATGTGAAGGAAACCTTCGTAGATTTTGATTTTTTGTTATTGACATAATAAACAATTTTGGGGGAACTTCTCAAATATCATAATCAAAGAAAAACATCAGGTGTTGATATTTGCCAAATTGTAGTAAAATAACAAATAAATAAATATTAATAATAAGAAGGAAATCAATAAAAAAAGTGGGATGTGAAGGTTCTCAGGCGATAATATATAACAACAAGTAAAAAATTGTCAGTAGGTATTACCCACAAATATTTACCCACAACCTGTGACAATCTATCCTGCAAGCCAAATCAGATTTCGAAGGTCTACAAAATCACTGTATAGTGTCTAGGTGGAAATTGTATTTGAATAAAATGAGAGATGATTCAACAAATATATGGTTTATATAAACAACCAAAATCACCATTAAGTTTATATGAAATTGGATATTCCGTTCGCTTCATACGATATTTGTGGTCGTAGTAAACCGATAAGCCACACCTTCAAACGTTATACAGTATTCGTTTAAATATCGAGTTAGGCAATGTGTGTTTGTAGTCTGTGATGGATTTGGTCCAAAAAAATTTGAGATTGGATTCCAATATTCCGATAATAAAACCAATTTATATGTAAGACTTTGGGTGTAAAATCATGTTGAAATATGACCATTATTTCAAATCACAGCTATTGATCTGATAATTTACTTAATTTCCTTCACAACAATTCCCACATAATGTCCCAGAGATGTATTGCACCAAACGATAAATGGAATAAGTAAATAAATGAAGCCAACTTAAAGGCCAGGTAGCAAATTACGTTGTGTTGAATGCTCGATTTAACTTGAGAATTTTTCCTACTACACAGCTGAGGTATCTGTTTGTGCTAGGCCATAGATGGCTCATTTCTAAGTCAATTGAAATGTTGAATAACAAATAGCCAACATGAAAAATTAATTGAATGGCAAATAAAAAATCGATCGCATCGGTAATACGTAAAAGTTGTCATGACATGAAATTGCCAATTTATCTTGAATGCTATCGATGCATCTTTTATTTAATCAGTTATACAGCACCGCAATAAATACATACAAACAGTGCAATATATATTACGACTTCAATATATTCTATAACCAGTGATCGGAGCAGTATAGTCGGACGGTGCCGACCATATGATGCCCTACACAACTTCCACGAAAATCTAACCTTCTGTGGATATATATTCTGAGCATGGAAAATATTTCGCTATATTTTTGCACCCTCTTGGTCGACTAGAGGTCAACAAATATTACTAATATTCATTAAATCTCTTCTAATTACTTGTCAAGATTCAATTGTGGACTATATATGGACTAGAAAAAACACAAAAAATTAAGTTTTCGGGGCACTTCATCCCAATATTATTATCTGATCATCACCGAAAATTATAGGCGTTATCCTTGACCATTCCTGGATCCTCATGGAAAATTTCAAACCGATCCGCGCTGTATTTCCGCCTCCAGTGTGGTAATGTGTTACTAAATAATATAATTGGTATCAATTTAAAGGTCAACCACTCCTCTTGGATATACTATCAACTTCTCTGCTCTATGTCATTCAGGAGTAAATATATACGCAATAGAATACAAATTTGTCATTTTTCACACAAAAGTTAGGGTCCATTTAACCCGCTAAATATTGATCGATCTTTATCGAAACAGGCATGCTTATTCTTTGGCCCAATCCCCTTCTCCATGTAGAAATTTGCGGTGTTTGGGCCATAATTGCAGCCTCTAGAGCGACAAGAAAATCAGACAAAAATCTAGTTTTTGATCCATTTTATCCCCTAAATATTAACCGATGTTTACCAAAAACAATAGGGGTCTTCATTGGGCAGAATCCATCCTACATGGAAAATTTCGTGAAGATTGGTCCATAACTGCGGCCTGTATCGTGTTTACAAATTATAATGGACAGACGGACGGACGGACGGACACACATTTCTAGATCGACTCAGCTAGTCGAGATATAAAGATCGGTATACTTAAAGGTTGGTCTAGGACCAATATTTCGCGGCGTTACAAACTCTTGGGACTGCACAAAGCTATAATACCCTGACAACATAGTTGTGTAGGGTATAAAAAGCAATGTCCGTAATGGAGGAAAAGAGGCAATTTTACGAAATATATGATATATAAAAAATATATAAAAAGGAGAATTATCATACTGAAATTTTAACAATATCATTTTAAAACCAGTGAGCGGAGCAGTATAGTCGGACAGGGCCGACCATACGATACCCTACACAACTACCACTGAACTCAAATTTTCTACGGATGTGTATTCCGAGCCTAGGCAATATTTCGTGATATTTGCACACTCTTGCCCGATTAGAGGTAAACAGCACCTCTTCCTCACACTGACCTATTTTCCGAATATTACGAGTATTCAGTACAGTTGTTGTCCAGATTCCCTTCACCGTGGGTTGTGTTGTTGTAGATCAACTCGAACATAACACAAAAAATTAAGTTTTCGGTGCACTTCATTCCAAAATTATTAGCTGATCATCACCGAAAATTATAGGTGTTGTCCTTAACCATAACTGGAACCTCATGAAACATTTCAAAGCGATCAGCGCTATGTTCGGCTCTCTAGAGTGATAATGGGTTACTAAATAACATACAAATACGGAGATACCTGTAAATTTATAGGTGTAACTCCCACATCAGCGCACATACAACAATATAATTGGCTTAATTTAAAGGTCAACCACTCCTCTTGGATATAATATCAACTTTTCGGGTCTGTGTCCTTCAGGGGTAAATATATACGCTATAGAATACAAATTTTGTAATTTTTCACACAAAAGTCAGGGTCCATTTGACCCGCTAAATATTGACCGATCTCTATAAAAAC
>NW_026878358.1:0-10471 GCF_032173495.1 Musca vetustissima | reverse complement strand
AATTAATGTCGTTACGTAATTTTGCTGGTTTATTAATCAAACCCATATTGAGCCAGGTACAACATGATTCGGTTAACTAGTTGGGTTTGACATTTTTTTTTTGCCAGCCTAGCCAACTTAAATATTGAACATGCACTTCACTATTCCATTTCAATTCTGTGTATATTGTGGCTAGTAATGTTGGTGTTCGAAGGTGGAGGAGATCGATATCAGCGTAAAATATGGTAATAATTAATATGTATGTTTGTGTCAGGGTGCTTGACTAGCTGGTTGGGTCAAATAGTTCTCGTTGTTGTTGTTGCTGTAGAACAACAAAGTGACAAACCTTTCACAGTAGAAGAATACTTTGTAACAAATTTAGACATTAATTCGTGTTATGACATGTTTTGTGCCTGGCGATGGCAAATTCTCAGAGACTTGTCTGTCACACGCTCTGAAAATTCTATTCTATGGCATTTGGATAAAAATAAGAGGTCGAGAAGGCATTGTTATTATTATCTATGTAATTAGTATAGAATAATATCATGCCAAAAAATTTTTTAATCCTAAACAAACTTGAAAATGTTCTTTAAGGACCGCGTGTATTTTTTCAGGGCTGTTTTTTCAAGGACAAAGCATTTAAAAAAATCCATGTTGGTTGCAAGTCCCTAGTCCAGTATTTTTAAACAAAAGACCCTGAAAAATATGTTTATACTTCATAAAAGTACACGCCAGTGGTAGATAGTAGTCCATGTCGGAGATTATCCCTGAAAAAAATATTTTTACTTTTATCCTGCCTTAACTTTACGACAGTTCATGAGAAGATAATTGTGTATTTGTTTTTTTTTTATTTAATTGTTATTTCTCTCTATCTCTCCCTTAGTCTCCCTTTTGTGAGATTGTGAGCGATAATTAAAACGAACTTTAAACGCATTCCTCCGTTCGATTAAAATTCCCAAGCAATGTTCGCTGCTATGGTGGAATGTAGGGTGCCGATGTCGGCATGAAGCATAAAATATGGCTTAAATGTAATAAAAATCTTTTAATTTCGTATTGACCGGCAAAGGACAGAAGGCACGCATGCATGCACACACATGATACAATAGCAACAAAAACCAAAAAACAGAAAACCGAATCGAAGAAACGCAAAAGATCGCTGGCCATCGTATCGTTTGTATTGATATGAGACCAATTAAAGCTGCACGATCAGTGAGGAAAATCTTAATGCGATCTTGTTATTTATTTGTAGCGCCACATTGGCAGCAGCATCGGCTGTTACCCATCCCATTCCTCCTCCTCCTACTTCCATTGAATTCCCTGTGTCATTCCGCAAAGCATTGCTGATGTCTTTCATTTAATGTTTTCAGCTATGCCGGTATATTGCCTACGTTTGAGCATGATTATGTCAAACTACTCGGGAACCAATACTCTGAACTTTTCGATATTTTACTGCCATTGGTGAGACGACTGCCGCGACAGCAGCAGCGTCCACTGATGCGGCAATAACATCTGTTGCTGAACAGTTTCACCTGTTTTTTGTCGTTTCGATTGAACTTTGTAAGGGGAGGTATAAAATGGCTTTACAGTGGTGATGCTTAGGAAAAAAATACTTGCAGACCTTAAAACAAAAAATATTTATAAAAAATCCACGCCTTCATATAGGCTTTGAAGAAATATTTATAAACCACTGAGCGGAGCAGTATAGTCAGACGGGTCCGACCATATGATACCCTACACAACTTCCACGAAAATCTAACTTTCTGTGGTTTTATGTTCGGAGCTTGGGCAATATTTCGATATTTCCACCCTCTTGACCGACTTGAGGCCAACAAATATTACTAATATTCAGTACAGCCCTTCTAATTACTTGCCCACAGATTCCCTTCACCGTGTGTTGTTGACCGACTCGAAAAAACACAAAAAAAGTTTTCGGTCCACTTCACCCCACTATTATTATTTGATCATCACCCAAAAATTATCGGCGTTGTCCTTGACCATAACACTTTCAAAGCGATCAGCGCTAAATTTTTGTCCTCCAGTGTGGTTTACCAAATAATATCTGAATAAGTAAGCACCTATAAATATATGTGTCAATCGGCCTAATCTAAATCTGAGCCGATTTTCACGAAATTTAACACACATCTTTCAGGACTTAATTCAGTACACTATGCCAAATTTCGTGCAAATCGATGAATATATAGGGACTTTGCTGCACCATTTACATAAAATCGGACGAAAATATATATGGGAGCTATATCGAAATCTCAACCGATTTTCCCGAAACTCACCACTCATCAGTCTAGACTCAATTCAGTACGCTGTGTCAAATTTCGTGCAAATCGTAGGATATATAGGGACTTTGGTGCACCACTTATCTAAAATCGGACGAAAATATATATGGGAGCTATATCTATATCTGAACCGATTTTCCCGAAACTTACCACTCATCGTTCTAGACTCAATTCAGTACGCTATGTCAAATTTCGTGCAAATCGAAGGATACATAGGGACTTTGAGGCACAATTTACCTAAAATCGGACGAAGATATATATGGGAGCTATATCGAAATCTGAACCGATTTTTTCCAATTTCAAAAGGGTTCGTCCTTGGGTCAAATAAATGAGCTGTGCCAAATTTCATTCCATTCGAATGAAAAATGCGACCTGTACTTTGTTTACAATTTAACATGGACATACTGCTGGACGGACATGCATAAATCGATTCTATGAATATAAATATTAACCGATCTTTACCAAAAACAATAGGGGTCTTCATTGGCCAAAACCCATCCTACATGCAAGAGTACGTTAATATTGGTCTTCGACTGTGGTCTGTATCGTGTTTACAAATTATAATGGACAGACGAACGGACGGACGGACACACATGTCTAGATCGACTCAGCTAGTCGAGATATGACCAAGATGGACCAATATTTCGCGGCGTTACAAACTCTTGGGGCTACACAAAACTATAACACCCTGACAACATAGTTGTGTAGGCTATAAAAATCCACGCATAAAAAAAATTAAAAATCCACGCCTGAAAAAATATACACCTTTGTATAGACCCTGAAAAATAGTTTAAAAAAATCCACGCCTTTGGCAGCCTTGAAAAAAAATTCGTTTAAAAAAATCCACGCCTTTGGATAGACCCTGAAAAATAGTTTAAAAAAATCCACTCCTTTGTATAGACCCTGAAAAATAGTTTTAAAAAAATCCACGCCTTTGTATAGACCCTGAAAAATAGTTTAAAAAAATCCACGCCTTTGTATAGACATTAAAAAATATTTTGAAAAAATCCACGCCTTTGTATAGACCCTGAAAAATAGTTTTAAAAAAATCCACGCCTTTGACGTCCAGTGTTCCACTGTTCCTCTGCTTCGGTCACTTCTGCACCGCTGCAGTCACTGTCATCATCCTCATTCACTGCTGCCGATGAGATGCCCTTTTGCAGATAATTTGCATGAATCCGCGATTAAGTATCTCGTAATGTGGCAATCGATGAAAATCGAAACGATGTAGTGTGGTGATCATCGGGCTGATATTTCAGCAACGATACTCTGAACTTTTCACTGAGCAGCTCCTCCCTACAGAGTTCCACCACTCCCTATTTTTTTTTTTTTTTTTTTTTTTTTTTGTCAACCGACTGAGGAGCAGCAACGACAACAAGTTGTGTCTTTTTGCGACAACATTATCACCGAAGCATGCAAGCAATGTTTGCATGTTCGATGTAGTTAAAGATGCAAATGGATATTTCTTGGGGTTGTTGTTGTTATTGTTATTTTGAAATTTACTGTAATTTGTGTTGTTGTTGCATATTACCATCTTACGCAACTTTATTTCGATGTTGGTCCCTTTTACATGAATTGGAGGGTATCGTAAGTTTATCAATCGAATTGTAACTTCTTAGAGTTGGGCTATTCGTAGATCCATAAGAATTCAGAGCGAGAATTGGTATAAAAATTAAATAATTTAAAAATTAATAGATCGAAAAAAACAATAATCTTCATGGTCATGGTGTAGAGTAGTATAATTTCGATCCATGCGACCCATCCTTTCTGTTTTGTTTTTCTTCCACCTTTTCCCCACTTAGCGGCAATTTACAAGGTAAATTTATTTTTTGTTTTACCTTCCATTTGATGGCATTGCGTTCTCTTCCGTTTTTTCTTTTATTCACATCATTGATCCGTAAGCGATACGTATCGATCGATCGCTTGCATGGTTTCACTTCGATACACTTTATCGCTTCCATTGCCTTGGATGGCTGGTTGGTTGGCTAACTGGCCATCCTGTAACCTCCGCCGAAGGATAGAGAGAGGGAGGGAATGGGGAAAATGGCTGTTTTATTCAATTTAAGTGGTAAAAACAAATAAAGAAGTCATCTGCCAAATAGTCAAATGCCAAGGAGATGCTTATCGCCGGGGAAAAATATGGTGATGTTAAAAGATTGCGCTTTCAAATTGTAAGAGAAAAAAATGGTCCCCAGAGGTTCTGATGGCGTTGCTGCACTTTGTGTGCGTTGGCAATGGGAATTATCGGCTTACTGGTTGCGGTCTTTTATATGTTGTCATTGTTCGCTTGTTATCAGCAAAAAAGAGTAATGCATATATTTTATTCTATTTCATACGCTTATTTTATTTATTTTTTCCATCCATTGGATTTCATCTGATAAGCGATAAGGTTACAGGAACTTGGGTTATATCATGGCCATAATTTTATCTTAAAATCACCAAAGTAATGAAATTGCTATTGAATTGGATTAAAAAAAACCAATTTTCAGGGATCCTTACCACAGACTTGGATTTTTATATGACTATACACAGGCGTAATTTTTTAAACACATTTTTTTAAGAGAGCAAACTTAGCATCGATTTTTAAACAAATATAGTTTTATATCCTACACAACTATGTTGTCAGGGTATTATAGCTTTGTGCAGCCCCAAGAGTTTGTAACGCCAAAAAATATTGGTCCCAGACCAACCTTTAAGTATATCGATTATATCTCGACTAGCTGAGTCGAGCTAGACATGTGTGGCCGTCTTTCCGCCTGTCCATTAAAATTTGTAAACACGATACAGGCCACAGTTATGAGCCAATCTTTACGAAATTTTGCATGTAGGATGGGTTCTGGCCAATGAAGACCCCTATTGTAAAGATCTCTTTATATTTAGGGGATGAAATGGACCAAATACTTAATTTCTGTCGATTTTTCTGGTCGTTCCAGAGGCCGCAATTGTGGCCGGAACGTCGCGAACGTTACATGGAGAAGGGTATCGAGCCAAAGAATAAGCATACCAGTTTTGATAAAGATCGGAACCCTGACTTTTGTGTGAAAAATTACACAATTTGTATTCTATAGCGTATAGTTTTACTCCTGAAGGACATAGAGCTGAGATGTATATCCATGAGGAGTGATTGGCCTTTAAATTGATTGATTGTCGCATGCACTCGGATGTGGAAGTTGCACTTAAATATTTACAGGTGCTTACATACTCAGATATTATTTAGAAACCCATTGCCACACTAGAGGGCAAAAATATAGCGCTGATCGCTTTGAAATTTTCCATGAGGTCAGGGTATGGTCAACGCCTATAACTTTCGGTGATGATGAGATTATAATTGTGGGATGACGTTAATTTTCTTGTGTTTTTTCGAGTCGATGCCAATAATAAGCCGAACATCACAACACAACCCACGGTGAAGAGAATCTGGACAATTAATTAGAATGGCTGTACTGAACATTAGTAATATTCGAAATATATGTCAATGTATGGAAGAGGTGCTGTTGACCTCTAATCGGGCTAGAGGGAGCAAATATCACGAAATATAGCCAAGGCTCGGAGTAAACATCCGCAGAAAGTTAGAGTTCCGTGGTAGTTGTGTAGGGTATCGCATGGTCGGCCCCGTCCGACTATACTGCTCCGCTCACTGGCTCAAACATATTTTTATACCCTTCACCACACTGTGGTACAGGGTATTATGTATTTGTGCATATGTTTGTAACATGCAAAAGGAAACAAGATAGACCCTTTTGAGCATATGCATAGAATCACTTTCTGAGTCGATATATGCATGTTCGTCCGTCCGTCTGTGTTAAATTGTAAACAAAGTGCAGGTCGCATTTATAATCCGATTTGGATGAAATTCGGCACAGCTCATTTGTTTGGCCCAAGGAAGAACCCTATTGAAATTTGGAAAAATCGGTTCAGATTTAGATATAGCTCCCACATATATTTTCCACCGATTTAATGTAAATGGTGCACCAAAGCCCCTACATATCTTTCGATTGGCATGAAATTTGGTATAACGTACTAAATTGAGCCTAGAATGATGTCTGCCAAGTTTCGTGAAAATCGGTCCAGATTTAGATATAGCTCCCATATATAGTTTCGTCCGATTTCATGAAAATGGTGCACCAATGTCCATATATATCTTTCGATTTGCACGAAATTTGGCATAACGTACTGAATTGAGCCTAGAATGATGTCTTCCAAGTTTCGTAAAAATCGGTCCAGATTTCGATATAGGACCCATATATAGTTTCGTCCGATTTCATGTAAATGGAACACCAAAGTCCCAATATATCTTTCGATTTGCAGGAAATTTGGCATAAAGTACTGAAGTGAGCCTGGAATGATGTGTGCTGAGTTTCGTGAAAATCGGTTCAGGTTTAGATATATATATTTTCGTCCGATTCAATGTAAACAATAGATATACTAACATAGATATACTGACAGGTACTAGAAATGAAAATATAGGGAACATACCAAAAAGTGGACCTATACCGACATGTCTAAAACGGATTATGTAAACCATAATGTAAACAAATTTCAGAAATTTTTAATTTATAATTCAAATTCGAAGATGGGGAATATCGGTCCACTCCTTCTGAAACCTCCACGCAGGGGCTAGGTCTAAACGCGGCTATAGTTCATTATCGAACCTTACGTTCTAATTTTTTATCTCGCTATCCTCCTCAGGTGAAATGATTACAATAGAGTCTTAGAACCAAACTCACAACGCGGAACAATACAAATACGACTACAAAAACGTGCTCCAGAACCCCAAAATACTGAAAATTGGGAGGTACCGTTATATGGGCGCTACCAGAAAATGTGGACCTATATTTATAATTTTTTGTGAAGACATTTAGGACCCAATAAGAACCCAATGTAGCAAATTTCAGCGAATTCGGCTGAAAAACGCCCTCAGGAACCCCAAAACACCGAAAATTGGGGGGTACCCTTATATGGGGGCTACCCGAAAAAATGGACCTATATACATAACTTTTTTGTAGAGAGATTTGGTACCTATTAAGAACTCAAAATAATAAATTACAGCCAATTCGGCCAACCAAAACCCTCAAAATAATGAAAAATAGGAGATACCTTTATATGGGGGCTACCAGAAAATATGGACCTATACTTACAATTTTTGTGGAGACATTTAGTATCCAATAAGAACCCAATGTACCAAATTTCAGCGAATTCGGCTGAAAAACGCGCTCAAGAACCCCAAAATAACGAAATTTGGCGAATGCCCTTATATGGGAGCTATGTCTAAACGTGGACCGATATATTACATCTTCGAACTTGACAACCCTATACAAAATTACAGCACCCAATCTCAATTCCTTCGAAAGATAGCATGATTACAACAGACGGACAGACGGACGGACGGATATGGCTAGATCGTCTTAGAATATATATACTGTATAGGGTCGGAAATGAATATTTCGGAGAGTTACAAACGGAATGACAAAATTAATATACTCTCCATACTATGGTGGAGGGTATAATAATGTACCAAAGTTCTTATATTGCATAGCGTACTGAATTTAGTCCGGAATGATGTGTGCCAAGTTTCGTGAAAATCGGTTAAGACTCATATATTATCGATTGTAATTTTAAGTAATTGACGCACCAAGGAACCAACGTACTGAAATTAGTATAACCTAACCTGTGACAAGTTTGGTTTAAATCGGTTCATATTTGGATATAGATTCTATATATATTTTCGTCCGATTATAAGTAAATGGTGCATCAAACTCCTCATGTTTGTCAGATTCACATGAAACTTTGCACAACGTACAAAATTTAGCATAGAATAACGTAGTTGCGTTTTCTTGAAGTACATGCATAGCCCAACGGATGTCCTATTGATGTTTGTTTGAAGTCGATTTACATACTTTTGTCCCATTGTAACAAACAAATGACATGCCTATAGATTGATCTAAGTCGGTATAATATAGTCGGCCCCGTCCGATTTTTCTACTTTCCTAACTGGTTTTAAGAGAGCAATCTCAGCATCTATTTTTAAACAAATGTATTTTTCAAATATATATATTAGGCCCTGAAAAATATTTAAAAAAAATCCACGCCTTCGTATAGACCCTGAAATATTTAAGAAATATATATTATTTTTCTGACTTTCTTCTGATCCTCACTTGAGGGAAATTTATGACATTTGCAAACAAAAAAAAAAAAAAAAAAACAAATATTTTGTTTTCGTTTCAATTCAAAATGGTTTTCCTGGACGACCACAGCCTACAAACAAAAACAAATACGCAAGGGACATAATAACACGTGGCCAACATCATCGTCATCATTACCGTTTCGATATGTAAATTGCCAATACTGTCCGGCTGTATGGTTGCAATATTTAAATACATACCTTGGCAGGCAGAATCATGTGTGTGTTCGGTTCTTGTAGACTTTATCACTGACGATCTTAAATCAAATGACATTTGCAGCAATGCAAAACCAATCACAATGTGTGTGTGTGTGGATCAACAATGAAATTGAGAAGGGTAGAATTTGGATCTGGCAAAGAAAAAAAACAAACAATCAGGACAATAACAGCTCTTGAACCGAACAGAACACAGAAAGAGAAACGTAATAAAGTCATTATTGTGGCGCCACTTGGACAAGATCAAACGGCTGTGGCGCATCTAAGTGTACCACCACATTCACCAGCAACATTCTTGCAACGGGCTAAATATGCCACAGCCACACTATAATCATAAAATTATACATTTGGGCTGTTGTATTGTACAGCGTTTGCCCTCTGCAGGAAAATTATACAGTCGTTTTATTTTGAAGGAGGGTAACGTAAATAGGTCGAGGATCAATTTTTAAATACAAAAAATAACGACTATTAAATATAAATATAATTAAAATTATAATTTAAAAACCAGTAAGGAAAGTTTAAAAGTCGGACGGGGTGACTATATGATATCCTTCACCACTTGGGGTACCAATCTGAAATTTATGAAAAATTGTATGTCAATCATCGAGCAAAATATTTAAACAATCTATATGAAGAAACATCAGACAACGGCAAGAGGTTGATTGACTTCGCGACAGCAAAAAACATGGTAGTTAGCAGCACCAGATTCAAGCATCACGATATACACAAGGCCACTTGGATTTCTCCCGACCGAACAACGAGAAATCAAATCGATCATGTTATGATAGACGGAAGGCATTCATCCAGTGTCTTAGACGTCCGATCGAACCGGGGAGCGAATATCGATTCGTACCATTACCTTGTGGCAGCCAAGGTTCGCACCTAATGTAACACGGAAATTTGACGTCGAAAAGCTGCAAACACAACAGATAACAGAAGCCTACTGCACACAACTTACCCACCTGCTTGACGAAAGCACCCCTTGTCCCGATAATAATATAGAAGCACAATGGCAGAGAATTGCCCACTCCCTACGAACTGCAGAAAAAACTGAACTTGGGTGCCAAAGACCCCCATCAAGAAATCCGTGATACGATCGGGAGTGTCGTAATGCTACTGATATGAAAAACGCAGCGTATAGGACAACCCTACGGACAGTAGCAACATGTAATGCGATGTAGAACTATCGTGTGAAAAGGAGAGGGGAGAAACGTGTTTTCAGAAAAAAAGAAGCAAGCACAAGAAAAACGTGAGCGCGAGGAAATCGAGATGTACAGGAGTCAGAATGAAGTCCGAAAATTCTACCGATGGGTTACAAGCCGAACTATTCAAGACTGGTGATCAGATGCTGGTAAGGAGCATGTACCAGCTGATTAGTACAGAAGAAGAATACATGCCCAATGATTGGAACCTCAGCATCCTTTGTCCCCTGCACAAAAAAAGGAGACAAGACGATATGTGCAAACTATAGAGGAATAAGTCTCCTTCCCATCGCATATAAAATGCTATCGAGCGTACTGGGTAAACGACTGAAGCCAAAGGTCAATGACATTATTGGACCATACCAATGCGGCTTCAGACATGGCAAATCTACCATTGACCAGATTTTCACCAAATCCTGGAAAAGACCCACGATAAACACATCGACACATACCACCTATTTGTCAACTATAAAGCCGCATTCGACCCTATCTGTTTAGAAGTGTATAAAGCCATGTCTACGTTCGACATTCCTGCAAAATTAATTCGGCTATGCAGGATAACTTTAACAGGCACAAGATCAGCAGTTAATGTCGGAAAGGAC
>NW_026878357.1:0-106723 GCF_032173495.1 Musca vetustissima | reverse complement strand
AGGACATGCATTTTTCCACAACTTAAAACAAGAGATTCTTCAGTGAGGTTTCTGTGATTTTTTCTATAGAAAATAAAGGCATCAGTGTAAGGCATCCGTGTGACATGTTCATGAAGAAATTGTTCTGTACCCATATCGTGGGATCATAGTTAAGTCTATAGAAAAAAAGTCCTCAGGACAAGGGGACAAATTTTTTAACAAAAATTTAGAAGCCGATTTTAAAAATCCTGACGGCTTCATTTTTCTATCGATTGATTCTCAAGACCTAGAGAATCAAATAGGACTTTACTATGGTAAAATATAATTTCATTTAATTTGATTTATTATAAAAACATCATCATTCCTTTCTGCAGGAGAATCCTGAAGTCAAATTGTTTTCCTGCAAAAAGTATTTTTTTTTATCAAAACATCGATAATTTTAATATAGAAAAATATCATTAGGAATTGAGGAAAATGTTTTCTTAAAAAAATAATAAAAAAAATCTAATAATAATCCTCATTTATATACAGTTTTGAGGATTTTTTTTTTTCAAAAATTAACCCTCAAAAGCTGAAGGCATATTTTTTTTACGTAAAAAATTCTCAAGACTTGAGGGCAATTTTGTTCTATAGAAAGGATTCGTCAGTACCCAGGACATATTTTTGTCTTCAGGATATGATAGGATATTTTTTAGTTTTACAAAAAAAGTCCTTCGAACCAGAGTACATTTTTATTTCTTTGGAACATTTTTTTTTTTTGCATCGCCTAAGGACAATTTAGTTAGGATACATTTTTTGTAAACAAATCTTCACAACCTGAATATACAGGAAAAGGACCAACTAATAATAATCCTCAAGTCTTGAGATCGTTTTTATGAGCTTCACCACACTATGGTACAGGATATTATGTCTTTGTGCATATGTTTGAAACAGGCAAAAGGAACATTTTCTCAAATGGAACCATGTGTCTTTTTGAGAAAATGCATAGAATAACATAACCATTTATGCATGTCCATCTGTAGATGTTAATGATGTGTGTTAAGTTTCGTGAAAATCGTTTCAGATTTAGTTATAGCTCCCATATATATTTTCGTCCGATTTTATGTAAATGGTGCACCAAGGTCCCTATATATCTTTCGATTTGCACGAAATTTTGCATAGGGTTCTGAATTGAGTCTAGAATGATGTGTGTTAAGTTTCGTGAAAATCGATTCATCGTCTGATTTAATGCAAATTGTGAACTAAAGACCCATAGCTAGGTCGATTGACACAACGTACTGAAATTAGTATCCCTTCCAAAAGGCGACGTCTGTTAAGATACATAGGTTGAATATACCCAAAGTGGTGAAGGGTATCATATAGTCGGCCCAGTCCGACTTTACTACTTTCCTTACTGGTTTTTCAGTTAAGATCCTCAAGATCTGAATATAATTTTTTTCTTCCGAAATTAATCCTCAGAACCTGAAGGTATTTTTTTTCTGTCGAAAAAAAATTCGCAAGGCTTGAGGACAATTTTTTTCTATAGAAAGAAAACCTCAGAATCCAGGACACGTTTTTGTCTTTAGAAATACATTTTCTGGACATAAAAAAATCCTTAGAATCAGATAATACATTTTTTCTTTACAACAATTATTTGCAGGACATGACATTTTTTTCTTTCAATAATATTTCTCAAGGCTTGAGGATACTTGTTGTCGATAGAAAGAAACCTTCAGGATCCAAGACATATTTTTGTATTTAGAAATACATTTTCTGGATCGGAAGATAGTCCTTAGAATCGGAGAATAAATTTGTTTCTGTACAAAAATTATTTGCAGGACATAACGATAATTTTGTTAGGCAATTTTTTTTTCTTTTAAAACAAATCTTCACGACCTAAAGATACAGAAATAAAACCTCACACCCAACCAAACAAATCATTAGAGCCTGATAACATATTTTTGTCAGTAGAAAAAAATCGTCAGGTCATAAAATATTTTTTTTTTTTCTACAAAAATGAAGTTTTCAGGATACGAGAATATTTTTTAGCTACTGAAAGAATCCTCGGAATCAGAGGATACATTTTTTTCTTTAGAAAAAAAAAATCACAAGACCTAATGAACATTTTTGTTCATTTAAAATAAATCTTCACGACCCGAAGATACACATTTGCTACAGAAATGATGTCTTCAGAAAGCAGAAAATACGTTTTTTTTCTAAAAAAATAAGTCTTAAAATCGTCTAAGCCTGTGGAACCATAGGATTCCTTTTTCAGGGCCTGAAGACACAGAAAATAAGACCTCAGAACCAAACAAAGCATCAGAGCCCGAGGACACATTTTTGGTAGTAGAATAAAATCGTCAGGTCCTAAAATAATTTTTTCAACGGAAAAGAAGTCTTCAGCATACGAGAATATTTTTTTTCTATTAAAAATAATCCTCGGAACCAAAGGATAATTTTCTTTATTTAGAAAAAATCACATGACCATGACATGAAAATGTTTTTCTTCACGACCGGAAGATATACTTTTGCTAAAGAAATGAATAGTTCAAAACCAGAGGATATTTTTTTTTTTTAAAATAAGTCGTCAAATCGTCTGAGCCTGAGGATACGTTTTTTTAAAAAAATATTTTTTTTTTATTTGAAAACACTTTAGGACCTGAGGATAATTTTTCTAAGGAGAAAAAAGCATAGTGATCTGAGACAATATTGTCTATAGAAACTAAATCCTCACGACCGGAGGACAACTTTTTTTGGATAAAAATCATGTGGTCTGTTTTTCGTCAGGCCAGCTGAGCACTGTTTTTTATAGAAAAAAAAATCGTCGAGCTAGCCTGAAGTCTGTTTTGCTATAGAAAAAAAATCGTCAACTGTTAAGGATTTGTTTCTCCTCTTCCTGCATTTTTCCTATATATAAATTAAATTAATTACAAATTAACAAATGAAAAATAAAATAATAAAAAACTATGTGTGCGAAAGAAGAGGAACCACATTGTCCCAAAACCACACAGAGGCATACAAGTAATAAAAATATTTAAAAAAAACATACAACCACAATATGAGAGTAATATAAATAAATAGAAAATATTTAAAGATTTATATATATTTAACTAATTGAATATATTTAAATAATTGATTATAAAATATATAAATATATATAAATTTATATATATAAAATATTTTAATTTTTTGAGTGATACCAGGTGACCTTAAATAAATAAATGAAAAAAAAAACAATTCAAAGAATATAAATAAAAAAACCGATTTATAAAAAATACAAGAACAAAAAGAAAAAAACATTAAATAATTAAGAAAAACAAAACATTTATAATATAAAAGAAATTATGAAAAACGAAATGACTACACAAATATATATATATAGAAAATTTATTAAGCAAATATAAAAAATATATATTTCTTTCTATTTAGTTAAGTTTCTATTTTTTTTTAGTTAAATAAAATTCTATGATACTATGTTTTTCCTTTTTTTGTATAAGTTATAAAAGAAAATAAAATAATTAATTAATTTGAAATATAAATTTAAGTAAATAGTTTATATTGACAATAAACAAAAAAGAGCATTCAGATCATTGAAGAGTTATTATTATTTTTTTTTTATATTTGAAGGCATAAGCCTTTGAATTTTTATTGTTTTGAAAACATATTTTTTGGGGCAACGCATTTGAATGGATTTTTCGCTATATATGGCGTGGATTTTTTTTAACAAATTATTTTAAGCTCTATTTTAACAAATATTATTGAAGGACTATTTAAAGTGTAAATTTTTTAAAACATATTTTTTGAAGGACTATTTAAGGCGTGACTTAAAAAAACAGTATGGAAAGTAGTAAAGTCGGACTGGGCCGACTATATGATACCCTTCACCACTTTGGGTAAATTGTACATATGGGAAATTACAAAAATCTTTTAAATTCCTTGAAGTTGAGGTTTGCAAGGTTATAACTCGCGAAATATGAACATATTGCATATAATTTAAATTCAATTCTATAAAATGAAGTGTTCTTGTCAAAATCTTGAAATATTGGTAATAAATAATAAGTTGCGTGGAAGCTGTGATGGTGGTAATGTAAAAAAATGGGTGAAAATGTGTTGAAGCCAACGAGTTTTTTTGTGTTCGTTCCCGATTTGTGGCTAAACTACACAACGCACACACATGTGATCAGTGACTAAGTTGCAGAATACCCCATGAACAATATGGTTCTAATGTATGATTTTTCGATATAATCACTGCATCCACCCAAAATGGATGCTGACATTTTGAAGCCGGATTTTCGGTGTTTTTTGAATTTTTCTTATAATTAGGATGCGCATCCAGACAATAGAATAAACTAATTATAGGATCGTAGAACTCGTGATTCTGCTTCGTTTAGTGTATATCTCATGAATGTGCTCACTGTAGCTTCTTTGCAATTGGGTTCCAAAGACGAAAATTTAGTGCGTAAATTTTTATAAAAAACATATTTTTTTAGTCTAAAATTAAGAAAGTCCATTCCAATTCCGTGGAACCCCGCGTGATTTTAGTTTTTTTACGTGCCGGATCTAATGAGCCCATCCATGTTCAATTCCGCCCATTAAAACGGCGGATATAGGTACCTTGAATGTGGGAAAAACTGCAAAAACTTATTTTGACAAATTCGCGTAAATAATCGCGGTTTTCTTCGAATTAATTTTACATGCATTTATGCTTGTATTGTCAAATTCGCGAATCTGCGTGGAAATGGGTCAAAAATACATCGATACGCGAATAATATGCGTATTTTATCCAAAATTGATTGTGGAGGCACATCCGCGGTTCTTAACCGATCCTTTTAAAATAGGTGTCCTTTTGCGTATTTTCATAGGAGATTACTAAAATCGGATGCGCATAAAAATCGTATGCACGTTGCGTGATTTTTAGCCATTTTTAGGGTTTTTGCATAGTAAAGTGCATCGAGTGGCACACTTTGACCGCTAAATTAAACATTGAAAAATTAATAATTATTGAAAGACATTGATTCGGTTTATACGAAAATCGCATGCGCATCAACTGATTTCAATTAATTCGCGAATTGCAAGCTTTTCAATATTGATCATTTTTATGTATTGTAAATGCAATATATTTAGCCATTAATGACGTCGAAACTCTTATCAGATGAATCTGCCGATATTTAACAATCATCTAAAAGAATTTGCAGAAGAAAGCGTTGTATATTTTAGAAGATTAAGGCAAAACCGTATCCTCTTAACCATACTAAAAAAATCGAAAATTCAAAAAAAAAAAAAAAAAATAGTTTTATTTCAAAAATTAATTTATTTTATTTTCCGATATCTTCATGTTTCTATTTGTTTTTCGCGACTATTGAACCGTATTTCAGTGTGATTTGACTAGTATGCAAAGAAAACAATGGTGTTTAAGCATTTGTGAAGAAATTCGCGAATTACAACGAATAGGAATCCATTTAATATATATTTGAAATACAAGATTTAAAACCGCTATAACTTTTGTGCGCAGCATCCGAATTTGTGAACGCGAACAGATTTCGAATCAGCATATTTTTCTTAACCTATGTACCAAAAATAATAAATGTGCTCGCAAAAAAAATTTTCAAAATTTTTTTAATGGAATTTTAAAAGAATTTTGTAATTTCCCATATGTGTCCTTACAATTGTATATCAATGTTACCTCGAAGGAAAATACTCATGTCTTTCTGCAACCTATGACACATTTAATTTCATTCGGGCAGATTTAAAGTGGTCTGCGTATCATGGGACAAATTTATGAAAAACGATTTATAGCAAAACTGGTATACGCAAACTCAGTCGCCGCACTGTTAAAAAATTAATCTCAATCAGACACCCGTTCGAAATACATATGGAAGCTATGGCTGCATCTGCATAAATTTCAACAAAACCTTATGACGTCATTCAAGCCTCAATCTGAAACGTTGTGCAAAATTTCGTGTTAATCGAACAAACATTAGGAGTTTGGTACACCATTTATGTAAATCGGACGAAAATATTTATGGGAGCTTTATTTAAATCTGAACGGATCTTCACGAAACTTAGCACACATAATTCTAGACTCAATTCTGTACGCTGTGCAAAATTTCGTGCTAATCGATAGGTAAATAGGGACTTTGGGGCACCATTTGTCTTAAATCGGACGAAAATATATATGGGAGCTATATCAAAATCTGAACAGATTTTTACGAAACTTAGCTCAAATCATTCTGGACCTAATTTAGTATACTATGCCAAATTTCGTGCAAATCGAGAGATATATATGGACTTTGGTGCACCATTTACCTTATATCGGACGAAGATATATATGGGAGGTATATTTAAATCTGACCCGATTTTCGCGAAACTTAGTACACATCATTCTAGATTGAATTCATTACGCTATGCCATATTTCGTGCAAATCGAAAGATATATAGGGACATTGGTACACCATTTACATTAAATCGGACGAAAATATATATAGGACCTATATCTAAATCTGGACCGATTTTCAAGAAATTTAGCACACGCATATCTAGACTGAATTCAATACGCTGTGCCAAATTTCCTGCAAATCGAAAGATATTTAAGGACTTTGGTGCACCATTTACCTTATATCGGACGAAAATATATATGGGAGGTATACCTAAATCTGACCCGATTTTCACGAAATTTAGCACACATCATTCTAGGCTTAATTAAATACGCTGTGACAAATTTCCTGCAAATCGAAAGATATTTAAGGACTTTGGTGCACCCTTTACCTTAAATCGGACGAAAATATACATTGGGGGCTATATCTAAATCTGACCCGATTTTCACGAAACTTAGCACACGCCTATCTAGACTGAATTCAATACGCTGTGCCAAATTTCCTGCAAATCGAATAATATTTAAGGACTTTGATGCACCGTTTACCTTAAATCGGACGAAAATATATATGGGGGCTATATATAAATCTGCACCGATTTTCACGAAACTTAGCACACGCCTATCTAGACTGAAGTCAATACGCTGTGCTAAATTTCGTGCAAATCGAAAGATATTTAAGGACTTTGGTGCACCATTTTCATAAAATCGGACAAAACTATATATGGGAGCTTTATCTAAATCTGAACCGATTTTCACGAAACTTAGCACACGCCTATCGAGACTGAATTCAATACGCTGTGCCAAATTGCCTGCAAATCGAAAAATATTTAAGGACTTTGGTGCACCATTTACCTTATATCGGACGAAAATATATATGGGGGCTATATCTAAATCTGAACCGATTTTCACGAAACTTAGCACACATAATTCTACGTTGAATTCAGTACGTTGTGCCAAATGAACCGATTTTTTCCAATTTCAATAGGGTTCGTCCTTGGGCCAAATGAATGAGCTGTGCCAAATTTCATCCAATTCGAATAATAAATGCGACCTGTACTTTGTTTACAATTTAACATGGACGGACGGATACATGGATGGATACATAAATCGACTTAGAAATTGATTCTATGCATATTCCCAAAGGAACCATGTGTCTATCTCATTTACTTTTGCCTGTTACAAACATATGCACTAAGACATAATACCCTATACTACATAAAAAAATAAGGACTATCGAAGTAAATTTTTTTATAATTGTTTTTTTTTTCGAAAAAAATTTGTAAAATTCATTTTAAGTAAACTTCAAGTGATCTGTATGCTATGCTTTTGTATTATTTTCGTTTTGGAAAATATTTGACATCATGACCAATTTAATCGAAATCACATTAAAAAAATTAAAAAATAATAACAAACAAAATGTATATACAGAATTTGTTTTTTTTTTCAATTTTTAGAAACTATATATTTATGACTGTTTAATTGAATACACAAAAATTGTCCAATCTTATTACAATATTAAAATTTACCTAAGAAATTTGAGAAAAAAATGTATTTTTTTAAATTAAAATTTTTTTAATTGAATTCAACATGTATGTATATGTCCAAATAAATAAAATTTTGAAAATATGTATTAATAAATGGCATATTATAAAAAGAAAATCAGTAAATTTTTAATAAGAAATTCATATTTTTTCAAATTAGAAGAAATGAAAAAAAATCCGGATATTTTTTTATTAAATATAAACAAGGGAGTCCTTTAAATAATTTTGTTTTTCAAAAAATTGAAAAACTTAAATATATATATATATATATTTAAAACATAAAAAAATCATATATAAATAATTTAATATTATTTAGTTAAATTTTTATTATGACATTTATTACAAAAGAAAAAAATAAATAAAACAAAAATTGTAAATAAAAGAAATCCCATTAAATATGTTCAAAGAAAATAATTTCAAGCCGATTTTTCATTATATATCAAAACATAAAGTAAGTTCGAAGGATCTTCAGTAGAGGATCTTCAATTTGGAAATAGATAAGGATACAAATCCACACCTTAAAATCTTATTTTTAACACCTCCTGATTTTTATATAACGCATCTAGAAAAATATTTATTCAAAAAAACTCAAAACTTTGAAAAAATATTAAAAAAACTCAATAAATATTCTTTAAAAATCCAGACCTTCAAAAAATATTCTATAAAAAGTCCCTCGTTGAAATAGTGAGTCGATATGTGCCGCGAGTTCACCCATAAGGACTATAAAAAAAAGGGGTTGAGGCGTCGGGTTAGTTGCCCACACTCGGAAAACCCCTCCAACTATGAAAAAGCAAAGAAAAAGAAAACCAAACCCCCCTTATGTTGACGACCCCCGCAGACGTATAAAGGACCACGATCTGCGAATCTGAACTTGGAATCTGAGCATGTTGTACAGAACAGGCGCGGTGTTCGCTTTGGCGGATATACTCAAGAAGTACAAAGCCGATATTAATGGCTTACAGGAAATGCGATGGGAAGGGACCGGCGTAAGTAAATCCGAAGATTACGCCCTGTATTATAGCTGCCATGAAACGAGACATGAATTTGGCTGCGGATTTATGGCCAACAGGAGAGTAAAATACCTTGTCTCCATCACACTCCACTCCAATTCACTCCAGTAGATGAGCGAATTGCTATAATCCGCGCCCATGCTCCGACCAAAGACAAAGATGAAAAGACCAAGTATATGAAAATCGGAAGGGAAGGGAAAATATCTTCGGCCCCACCATCGAAAAATTCAGCATTCATGAAGAAACACCGAACAACGGCATGATGTTGATTGACCTCGCAGCAGCAAAAAACATGGTAGTTGGCAGCACCAGATTCAAGCATTTCGATATACATAAGGCCTTCTGGATTTCTCTTGATCAAGCAACGAGAAATCAAATTGATCGTGTTGTAATAGACGGAAGGCATTCATCCAGTGTATAAGACGTTCGATCGATCCGAGTAGCGAATATCAATTCGGACCACTGCCTTGTAGCAGCCAAGGTTCGCACTCGTCTTAATGTAGCAACAAATGTGCGAACAATAAAGCAGCAGGAGCCGATGGGTTACCAGCCGAACTATTCAAGACAGGTGGTCAGATGCTGGTCAGGAGCATGCACCAGCAATTTGACTAGAGGAAAGCATGCCCAATGATTGGAACCTCAGCATCCTGTGTCCCGTGCACAAAAAAGGAGACAAAACGATATGTGCCAACTATAGAGGAATTAGCCTTCTTCCCATCGCATATAAAGTGCTATCCAGTGTGCTGTGTGAACGATTGATGCCAATGTCCAATGACATTATTGGACCATACCATAATGCGGCTTTACGCCTGGCAAAACCACCATTGACCAGATTTTCACTCTGCGCCAAATCCTGTAAAAGACCCATGAAAAACCCATCGACACCTCCTACATATCTCCTATTCATCGACTATAAAGCCGCATTCGACAGCCCTATCCGTTCAGAGGTGTTTAAAGGCCTGTCTATGTTCGGCATTTGTGAAAAATTAATACGGCTATGCAGGATAACATTAAGTGGCACGAGGTCAGCAGTTAAAGTCGGAAAGGACCTATCAGAGCCCTTTAATACCGAACGAGGGTTCAAACAAGGTGACAGTATGTCGTGCGACCTTTTTAACATCCTGCTGGAAAAGGTTATACGAGACGCAAAGGTGAACAGAAATGACACTCTGTACACCAAACAAAACATGTTACTCGCTTACGCCGATGACATCGACATAATGTGTCGAACACTGAGAGCGGTAACAGCCACCTTTGAACAAATCGAGAAGGAGTCTGCCAAAGTGGATCTGGCAGTAAACGGCGAGAAGACCAAGCTGATGGTGTCAACGCACAAGACGTCCAGTAGACTCGGACCAACTGTGAAACTTCAGAACTACAGCTTCGAGGTAGTTAAAGATTTTATATGCCTTGGTACCGCTATAAATAAAACGAATGACATCAGTTTTGAAATTCGGAGAAGGATTGTGATGTCCAACAGATGCCACTATGGTCTAAGTAAGCAGTTTAGAAACAAGGCCACCCGGGTTGGGTATTCCCGACCCCAAAACCCTAGAGCCTTCTGATGGTTCCCGTAGAAGGGGAAGGCCACGAATTAGATGGAAAGACGAAGTAGAAAACAACATCTTGGAACGTGGTCTTTCAAATTGGAGGAGATGCGCACAAGACCGATGCGCTTGGAAATTTTTTTTAAGCTCGGCTTATGGAACAACCGTTCTGTAACAAGCCAGCTACGTAAGTAAAGTAAGTAAAAAATCCACGCCTTCTATAGGCTTTGAAAAAGTATTCTTTAAAAAATCCACGCCTTCTATAGGCTTTGAAAAAGTATTCTTTAAAAAATCCACGCCTTCTATAGGCTTTGAAAAAGTATTCTTTAAAAAATATACGCCTTCTATAGGCTTTGAAAAAGTATTCTTTAAAAAATCCACGCCTTCTATAGGCTTTGAAAAATTATTCTTTAAAAAATCCACGCCTTCTAAAGGCCTTGAAAAAGTATTCTTTAAAAAATATTCTTTAAAAAATCCACGCCTTCTAAAGGCCTTGAAAAAATATTCATTAAAAAATCCACGCCTTCTAAAGGCCTTGAAAAAATATTCATTAAAAAATCCACGCCTTCTAAAGGCCTTGAAAAAATATTCTTTAAAAAATCCATGCCTTCTAAAGGCCTTGAAAAAATATTCTTTAAAAAATCCACGCCTTCTAAAGGCCTTGAAAAAATATTCATTAAAAAAAATCCACGCCTTCTAAAGGCCTTGAAAAAATATTCTTTAAAAAATCCACGCCTTCTAAAGGCCTTGAAAAAATATGCATTAAAAAAAATCCACGCCTTCTAAAGGCCTTGAAAAAATATTCTTTAAAAAATCCACGCCTTCTAAAGGCCTTGAAAAAATATTCTTTAAAAAATCCACGCCTTCTAAAGACCTTGAACAAATATTCTTTAAAAAATCCACGCCTTCTAAAGGCCTTGAAAAATATTCTTTAAAAAATCCACGCCTTCTAAAGGCCTTGAAAAAATATTCTTTAAAAAATCCACGCCTTCTAAAGGCCTTCTTTAAAAAATCCACGCCTTTGATAATCCCTGAAACAAATACCACCTTAAAAATATTTTTTTTATAAAAACGCATGTGAAAAAAATTCTGAAATTTGTTAAAATTATTAAATTTTGTCTATAGTCCCTAACTACCGACCATTTCAATGTAGTTACCAAAAGATAAAAACAAATATATAAATACAACATTTATCACCTGCCAAACCCCAGTGACACATCTCAATTATCGCAATCAGTCTTTGGTATTCACTGGATTCGAAAAGATGACAAGAAATTTGCTATCGCTGTTATTATTGGTAAGTACGATACAATTTTATTTAAAAAAAAATCCAACAAAAGAATCTACTCTCACAGTTATTCCTCTGCCATGGCTCCCACGGCCAAGCGGAGCCATCCCCTACAACCTGTGACTTCGATATGGAAGATATCGAATCGTTACTAACACATCTCCCTGCACTTTGCACCGAAATCTATAATAGGCGTTTTGTGGATCCACAACGCTATGCTTCATATCTGGCAGAATCAAAAGCCTTTTCGAAATTCCATAAAAAATTAAACGATTACGAATTGCGTGAAGAGAATTTCCAGCAAATGACGGTGTATCCCTTTGAGGCCGACTTGCGGATGGATATTTATCGTCGGGTGAATTTTACCAGCTGTGCTTCACTTGCCAGCGCTGAGGCGGCGGAGTTTTTAAAATGTCTTCAAGATAAACACAGCGAAATGGAACAACTGATACCGGCGGTGTTGGGTTCGAAATCGTCATCATCTCCGCGTTTTGCTTAGTAATTTGTTATCAGTATTTTGTTTGTGTTTTTTTTTTATGAAAAAGGTCATAAATGCTGTAAAAATGTGGGGCAATGAAAAAAATAAATAAAATACAAAAACCATAACAATTTTTTTAGTAATCTAGGGAAAATACCCCTACAAAAAATTCACACTTATTTTTTTTCTGTAAATTATTTTCCCAAAAAATTTTGTTTTTGCAAAAAATATTAAAAAAAAAACACCTAGATCAAAGACCTGAAATAGTAAAGACTGGACAAAATGCATTTTCCAAAAAAATGTCAATTTTTTGATATAGATGGTGTTAAAGTCGACTGGAAAAAATGCAGATTTTGAAAGCTCTCTCAGAAAAAAATATGGCTCCCAACATTGAGTGTAATGTTATAGATTGTCTCAACAAATGCTTGCCATTTTTTCAAAAATAAAAAGCTTAATTTGAATTTGTCAAAATAGAGACATTGTAGACGAATTATTTTTACAACGGCGTTGGTTTACCAAATAATTCTCAAGCGGACGATTATATCCTACAAACGGCGATACTTCCAAATCGCAGACAATGGCTAAAAGAATACACTAGCTTCGGTTATGATACATCTGCCCAGAAATTAGAAATGATATAAACTTCGTGATCATGTCCATTTTGGACAATAAATTTTAAATATGTTCTTTTTATCACTGTAAATCAAATTTTTGATGGTCATTGATTTAAAGTTTTTCATTGGTATTAACGTAATTGATTCCGTTAACAAATATATTCTTGTAAAAAATCGTTAAATTCGGCCGAATTTGTTATACCCCCACCATGAGATGGACACTCAAAATTCAGAAGAAAACGAAACGACACTCATTCAGGAGAAAACGAAATACCAAATTATAGCCAATATTGAGGGAACCCCGAAGCTTGGGTCAATATTAATCATTTTTATTAGGGAGTTTCGCTGTACATTGGGAACCCAAAATACTAAATTACTGCCAAGTTGTTTCGAACGGAATGAGATATTTAGTATAAACATTATATACGCCCATATTTGCTTTTCGAGTTTGCTCGCACTTTTGATCGAAATTGAGCACACCATTTTGGACAAAATGGGAATCTATAAAAGTATGGGAATTCAAAAACTGTAGGCACATGTCACATGGGCGATAAATACATGTTTTGGAACAGACCCAAAGTCAACTCTCGAAGGAAATATTCGATTTGTTCCAAACATCTATAAATGTTTCCTAAACATCGAACATGGGGGAGATTGTTTATTCCCTCCATAAAATCCTTCACAAAATAGACAAAGTTTTGATGAATAATAAATCTCCATATCGGTCAATAAGTTTGTAAAAAATAAAAATAAGTAATATGTATTGCACATCCTAATATTTCTTCCTAAAATCCTTCTGGAAAGAAAGGAAACAAACACCTAAATTTGAATTTAGACATCACTTTTAATCTATAATCTTGGTACATTATATTGTGTCCAGGACCCCAGTTACTTATTATTATTCTTCATTACGCGTCACAATTTATTTGACAGACGCACTTTCATCTCATCGCATCATATGATTGGATTCCATACAGTAACATAGGAACTCAATCAGATACGCTTCATGGGGTAGAAAGTCTCAGAAAGGATATCATAGGTGAGAAATGTTTCTTGGAACAAAAGTATAGAGAAATTCTCTCGCAATATTTGTGGACTGGTAATATTATTGACTGTAGTTCGTTCTATTCTTAATTATGATGGTGGTCTACAAAGATAGACTGCGTTTTTGGTTCATCCTTGTTTTAGAATGTAATTTTCAATTGTTTGCTTCAACAAAATTATAAATATGTAAACAGTTTGCTTCATAGCTATACATTTTTTTGTTTGGAAAAAAATTGCTCAACTGTGTGAGAATATTTTTTATCTGTCTCTTCAAAAGTCCCTTTTTGTCAAAATTCCAGTGCATTTCAGAGAATATAAAAATCATTTCACTCAAAATTTAACATTATGTTATGTCACCATATCGTGACATAACATAATGTTATACCCCACCGACATCTATATTTTATTCGTGACTATGAAATGTCCTATCTTTATACTTTTATGTCTTTGACATTTCATAGTCACGAATAAAATATAGATGTCGAAGAATCAACGCCTTATGCAGACACTTGAAAAAAATTCTTTAAAAAATCCACGCCTTAAAAAATCCCTGAAAAACTTCACGTTTAAAAAATCCATAAAAAATTACTTATTTAGCTGGGTTGTGACAGAACTTTCGTTCCATAAGCCGAGCTTAGAAAAGATTTCCAGGCGCTTCGGTCTTTTGCGCAGTTTTTCCAATTGGAAAGACCATTTTCGGCAATATTGTCTTCGACTTGATCTTTCCATCGTATTATTGGCCTTCCCCTTCTCCGTGAACCATCAGCTGGTACGCTTTTATATGCCTTCTGGGATGGGTTGTGAGAATGGATCTTCATCCATTCCTAGACAAGGTGGTCGCTGCAGCTCAATACCTTTAACAATGTCGATGTCCGAGAATAGCTGGTACAACTCATGATTCATTCGACGGCGATATTCACCGTCAACGCACATCGGCCCATAGAGAATTTCGGAGAATTTTTCTCTTAAACACTCCAAGAGCTGCCTCACCTGCTTGCGTAAGTACCCATGCTTTAGATCCATATAATAGCACGGGTAGTATCAGCGTCTTGTAGATTATGAGTTTGGTCTGGCGGGAGGTGGCCTTGCTTTTTGTTTGCTCAGACCAGAGTAGCATCGGCTGGTCATCACTACACGTCTCCGAGTTTCAAAACTGATGTCATTCGTTTTATTTATGGCGGTAGCAAGGTATATAAAATCTTTGACGACCTCGAAGCTGTAGTTCTGAAGTTCCACAGTTGGTCCGAGTCTACTGGACGTCATGCGCGTTGATACCATCAGCTTGGTATTTTCGCCATTTACTGCCAGACCCACTTTGGCAGACTCCTCCTCAATTTGTTCAAAGATGGCTGTTACCGCTCTCAGTGTTCGACCCATTATGTCGATGTCATCGGCGTAGGCGAGTAACATGTGTTGTTTGCGTTTCGTATGGCCTTATCCATCAGAATGTTAAAAAGGTCACACGACAAACTGTCACCTTGTCTGAATCCTCGTTTGCTCTTAAAGGGCTCCGAGAATTCCTTTCCGACTTTAACTGCTGATCTTGTGCCAGTTAAAGTTATCCCGCATAGCCGAATTAGTTTTGACAAACGAAATCCAAACGCAGACATAGCTTTATACACCTCTGAACGGATAGGGCTGTCGAATGCGGCTTTATAGTCGACGAATAGGTGGAATGTATCGATGTGTTGTTCGTGGGTTTTTTCAGGATTTGGTGTAGAGTGAAAATCTGTTCAATGGTGGATTTGCCAGGTCTGAAGCCACATTGGTATGGTTCAATAATGTCATTGCCCATTGGCCTTAGTCGTTCACACAGTAGGCTGGATACGCCCTTTATATGCGATGGGAAGGAGACTTATTCCTCTATAGTTGGCACATATCGTATTGTCTCCTTTTTTGTGCACGGGACACAGGATGCTGAGGTTCCAATCATTGGGCATGCTTTCCTCTAGCCAAATTGTACTAATCAGCTGGTGCATGCTCCTTACCAGCATCTGACCACCAGTCTTGAATAGTTCGGCAGTAACCCATCGGCACAGCTGCTTTATTATTCTTCACCCGATTGATTGCTATTCTCACTTCATCTTGGCTACACTCTATACCGTCATCTATTATTGGTTCTGGGGTATCCTGTTCACCGCTACTATTTGATACCAGAAGTTTTTCAAAAAGCTCCTTCCAAATCCTCAGCACGCTATCTGTCACCAGGTTTCCTTCTTTATCTCTACAGGAGGATGTGCCTGCACCAAAGCCTTCGGTTTGGTGTTTTACCCGTTGGTAGAATTTTCGGACTTCATTTTTAAAAAATCCCCTTGAAAAAATATTCTTTAAAAAATTTAAAATAATTTTTTAAAAAATCCCCTTGAAAAAATATTTTTTTAAAAAATCCACGCCTTATGTAGACCCATGAAAAAATATTCTTTAAAAAATCCACGTCTTATGCAGACCCTTGAAAAACGGTTTCTTAAAAAATCCACGCCTTGAAAAAAATATTCTTATGTAGATCCTTGAAAAACGGTTCCTTAAAAAATAAATAGTCCCTGAAAAGTATTCTTTAAAAATCCACGCCTTATATAGACCCTTGAAAAAAATTGAAGTCGGTTACAATTTCCGCTCGTTTTCGAACATATGAACTTTATTTACATAATAAATTTACAATAATTAAACTAAAATATTCTTATAGTAAATATTGCACAATTTTAATTACTTATTTACACAATTTTAAAAATCATCCAAATATTTAATTTTTTTTTTCAAAAAGTCATTTCCCAATCCTTCTTCTAAATGTTGGGTTTTCGCATTTCATTCAATCCAGTGAGTATTCGATTTTTTGTACATTTTACATACATAGTTATGGGATCCCATAACATTTGTAATTTGATGTTAGTTTACTATGACCAGGTGTCATCGACATTCATCCTTCCATCCATACACCTTTCCCACATGTGATTATATGGGAAACTTTGTTCCCAAGTTTGGAGTACCTCTTCTCCCCGTCCATGCTAATTAAGTTGAGCAAAAGGGGCAACATTATTTCCAATGAGAAGGATTCGATTTGTCCGAACCATTTGTGTGGAAAATTAAACCCAGTCGGTGCGTGTCGTAGTTGAGGGCTGCAGGGAGCAGCGGGCACCACGTTGCTAGGGTCGCAGGCAAATGAAATACTCTTCAGTTCTGAAAATATGAAAAAACAAAATTTAAAAAAAAAATATGAAGGGAAAAAGAGAGGAATCAAATATGAAGAGAATATTTACGAAAATTATCAAAAATTTATAACAAACCCAAGATTTGGAAGACTATTCCCCCTCAAATAAAAAAATTAGGATTTAATATTCAAAGCAAGTGACTCGCATTTTTTTCAGAAAATATCTGCTTCTCATTTTTTATTTACAAAATATAATTTTTAAAAAAACATGTTTTTTTTCCAAAAAAATGTATTTACAATTTAATTAACTTAAAAACTATTAATAGCTTAAAAAAGTAAACTTAACAGATCGGAGGTATTAACACAGATAAATAATGAGCGGGATACATGCAGGATGGCATTAATAAAAAGGTATAAAATCATTCAAAGTGACCCGTTGATAGGGGACTGGTGGAGGTCAATCTAAAATTAAAAAATAAAAATTAAATAAATTAATATTATTAAATTTAGAAAAGCGAATTAAAAAATAAATAAAAATAAATATTAACATTAAATATATAAGCCGTGAGTATGATGAGATGTAAAATGCAGTGCTAAATGTGGAAATATTGTGTAAAAAATGCTGATTATAAAAATGTACATTTTTTATATTTCTTTAACATATATCTATATTTCAAAAAATCTATTATTATTAAAAAAGTTTATCTAATCCTTGATAAATCATTTTTATAGCCATTGAAATATATATTTAAAAAAATACGCCTGCAAAATCATTAAAAAATATATGCCCTATAAATTTTTGAAATAAATATTAAAAAAAATTATAAAAAAATATTTTTATTATCTACCCACTGAAAATTTTCTATATTTATGTTGTATATATATTTATTTTCAAATAGTTTTTTTTTTAATCTACGTCCTTCGAAATATATATTGGGACATTGGTATACTATATACCTTAAATCGGACGAATCTATATATGGGAGCTATATCTAAATCTGAACCGATTTTCACGAAACTTAACACACATTATTCTAGACCTTATTCATTACGCTGTGCCAAATTTCGTGCAAATCGAAAGATATATAGAGACTTTAGTGCACTATTTACCTAAAATCGGGCGAAACTATATATGGGAGCTATATCTAAATCTGAACCGTTTTTCACGAAACTTTGCACACATCATTCTATACCTAATTCATTACGCTGTGCCAAATTTCGATCGAAAGATATATACGGACTTTGGTACACCATTTACATTAAATCGGATGAAAATATATATGGGAGCTATATCTAAATCTGAACCGATTTTTCCCATTTCAATAGGGTTCGTTCTTGGGCCAAATAAGTGACATATGCCAAATTTCATCCAATTCGGATCATACATGTGACATGTACTTTGTTCACAAAAAAAAAAAAAAATAAATAATGGACGGACGGGCATGCGTAAATCGACTCAGAAAGTGATTCTGTGCATATTCTCAAAAGGAACCATTCCGTCCGTCTGTCTGTATGTCCGTCCGTCCATGTATACGCCCTTAATCAAAAAAATATATTTTCAAATATAATCCAGTGAGCTGAGCAGTATAGTCGGACGGGGCCGCCCATATGATACCCTACACTTCTTCCACGAAAATCTAACTTTCTATGGTTCTATGTTCAGAGCTTGGGCCATATTTCTCAATATTTGCACCCTCTTGACCGACAAGATGTAAACAAATATTTCTAATATTCAGTAGACGAGGGCTGTACTTGTCCAGATTCTCTTTACCGTGGGTTATGTTGGGCTTTCAATTGTGGCCTAAAGATCAACCTAAAAAAAACACTCACACACACACACACACAAAAACATAAGTTTTCGGTCTAATTCATCCCAATATTACTATCTGGCCATCACCGAAAATTATAAGCGTTGTCCTTGACCATACCTGGACCCTCATGGAAAATTTCAAAGCGATCAGCGCTATATTTCCGCCCTCTTGTGTGGTAATAGCTAACTAAATAATATATGAATACGTAAGCACCTGTAAATACTTAAGTACAACTTCCATATCCGAGTACATACGGCAATGGTATCAATTTAGAGGTCAACCACTGCTCTTGGATATACTCTCAACTTCTTGGGTCTATATCCTTCAGGGGTAAATATATACGCTATAGAATATATTTTTTTTAATTTTTCACACAAAAGTCGGGGTCCATTTGACCTACTAAATATTGACCGATCTTTATTAAAACAGGCATGCTTATTCTTTTGCCCGATCCCCTTCTCCATGTAAAAATTTGCGATGTTTGGAGCATAATTGCGACCTCTGGAGCGATCAGAAAATCAGACAAAAATAAAGTTTTTGGTCCATCCCCTAAGTATTAGCCGATCTTTACCAAAAACAATAGTGATATTGGTAAAAAAACTTAAACATTTGAAAATCCTTGAGAACAGTATTTTTCGAATAAATGTTTTTTTTTCAATTTATTTTTCATGGAAATATAATATTTTATTTATTTTTTTTAAATCCACACCTTTCGTAGCCCTATAAAAATATTTTTTTATATCCTCATCTTTAGTGGTCCTTGAAAAAATATTTTATATTAAATGCTATAGTTTCTGTTTATTTACTTTAACATTTGGTATGCTTTTATATGCTTTTAATTAACAATTTAAGTAAATCGCTTCATAGCTTATACAAACACACACACAGTCACACATTCCCACTTTATGTCAAGACTAATGGATTTTGTGTTTTTTTAGTTATTTGAACTATTGCTGCTCCCACTCCCTCTTAGCTAGTAGAGGATTTTCGAGATCGAGTCACACCACCTCGCATAATGTAGTGGCGGATGTTTGTTTTATATTTTTTCTTTCTTTTTTTCTGAGATTGTTGCATTTTTTGCTGCTGTTGTTGTTATGTTTTACTGCGCCAAGAACAAGACAAACGCATAAATATTTTATAAAGTAAGCTTGAGGCTATGGCAAAATGCACAAACACAGATACACACACACACACATACATATTCATACATAATGATGAAAAGAGGATATACAGATTTGCGGGCTTGTAACCAGTCTGGTTTTGGGGATAAGTAGACGAGACCAAGGCCACTGGATACTGGGTGTGGTAATGTTGGATTTTTTTTTCGAAGGAAATTTTGATCCTTTAAGGGGACCCCCCCCATTCTCAGTGTCAAAAATTTTTTTGATTTAATTCGAATCTACTCTAATTCTAGAATGTCTCTACAAAATTTCAAGTGAAAATCTCAAGAACTCTTAAAGATATAGCCGATTTATTGTGTTAGCATCAAGTGACGGCTAAAGGGCTTCTCAAACTTTAAACGCGTTTTTCTCAAAACGAATGGCGGGCACGATAACTCAAAAACTAATAATCCAATCGGTTTCAAATTTTGACACGTTTCTCTGGGAGTGTGTAGCTCTCGTATGAACTAGGATAAAGCTAATCGGTGAAGATCTTCCTTATTTTTTAACTTAGTTTGTGGTAAAAAATAGGCGATTTTCCATAAAAATTTTTTCAAAGTTCCGCCATTTTGTTAATTGTTGTGCGAAGTCAATAATCCTAGTTCATACGAGAGCCAGACATGTCCTCTTTCTAAAACAGTTGGAATTCTTAAAAATAAAAAATCGTGAATGGGGGGTGGGGGGGGGTGGGGTTTCCCTTAAAGGATTTTTTTTTTCGAAAATGGAACATTGTTGGCCTTTTTGAGATATGGCGTTATACTTTCGTTTATAAAATTTGTCTGCATCCTCAATAGCATTGACAGAATTTAAAATCTCTCTTTGTAATTCCCCTTCACGTAAATAGTAACATTGTCTCCGCCAGTGCTATAATGAGAGGAAATACCCCCCAAGCCACGACATTTGCTCAAAATTTGTATTTTGTTCTCGTAAAACTTTTGTAATTATGTGCACGAGTATGTGTGGGTGCAGTTTATTCAGCACATTTTTTTATAGCCCGCATCTCCTAAGTTAGTTAAATTTATTTAAATAAATTTTGATAAAAAAATGCATAAATGAAAAATAAAAATTAAACAAGGATTCAAGGCTCTGGGAGAAAAATAATATTTTTTAAAAAAATGCATGCATTTGAAATAAAAAAAAATACTTTAAAAAATCCACATCATTAGCAGAATCCGAAACAAAATCCTTACAAAAATCCATGCCTTCTATAGCCCCTGAAAAAATATTCCTCACAAAAAATCCATGTCTTTTATAGGCCCTTCTATAGTCCCTAAACCAGTATGGAAAGTAGTAAAATCGGGCTGGGCCGACTATATGATACCCTTCACCACTTTGGGAATATTCTACATACGGGTATTCTCATTTTTTTAATTCCATTAAAAACAATTGTTTTGATTTGATCTTTATCAATAAATGAACCGACTAACATCATTCCATATACATGCTTTTCTTCAACCTATGCTAAATTTCAATAGGACAAATTTAAGTAAATCGACAACCGTTCAATCAGACAACCGTTCAAAAAATATATATGGAAGCTATGTCTGCATCTGCACCCATTACAAAAAAAGCGCAATCAATCTAGTCTGAATTGAATACCTTGAGCAAAATTTCGTGTCAATCGGAGGAGTTTGGTGCACGATTTACCTAAAATCGGACGATAATATATATGTGGCAGATATATCTAAATCTGCATTTTCAGGAAAATTAACACACATCATTCTAGACTTAAGTCAGTAAGCTATGTCAAATTTCGTGCAAATCGAACGGTATATAGGGACACCATGGCACACCATTTTCCTAAAATCGGAAGAAAATATATATGGGAGGTATATCTAAATCTGAACCGATTTTCACGAAATTTAACACACATCATTCTAGGCTTAATTCAGTACGCTATACAAATTTCGTGCAAATCGAAAGAAAGGTAGAGGCTTTGGTACACCTTTTACACAAAATCGGACCAGAATATGTATGTGAGATATATCAAAATTTAAACCGATTTCCACGAAACTGGGCAGACATGACTCCAGACCAAATTCAGAACACTGTGGCAAATTTCGTGCACATCGAAAGATATATAGGGTCTTGGGTGCACCATTTGCATTAAATCGGACAAAAATATATGGGAGCTATATCTAAATCTGAACCGATTTTCACGAAACTTCGAAAACATAATTCCAGACTTAATTCAGTACGATATGCCAAATTTCGTGCAAATCGAAAGGAATGTAGAGGCTTTGGTACACCTTTTACACAAAATCGGACGAGAATATGTATACGAGCTATATCCAAATCTAAACCGATTTCCAAATTCAGAACGCTGTGCCTAATTTCGTGCAAATCGCAAGATATATAGGTGCACCATTTACCTTAAATCGGACGAAAATATATATGGGAGCTATATCTAAATCTGAATCGATTTTTACGAAACTTAGCAGACCGAAAAGCTATATCTAAATCTGAATCGATTTTCACGAAACTTAGCAGACATTAATCTACACTCAATTCAGTACGATATGCAAAATTTTGTGCAAATCGAAAGATATATAGGGACTTTAGTGCACCATTTACCTTAAATCGGACGAAAATATAGATGAGAGCTATATCTAAAACTGAACCGATTTTCAGGAAACTTGGCACACATTATTCTAGGCTTATTTCAGTAAGCTATACCAAATTTCGTGCAAATCGAAAGATATTTAGGGACTTTGGTGAACCATTTACATTTAATCCGACGCAAAATATATGGGAGCTATATCTAAATCTGAACCGATTTTCCCAATTTCAATAGAGTTCGTCCTTGGCGACCTGTATTTTGTTCACAAAAATACGTGGACGGACGGACATGCGTAAATCGACTTAAAAAGTGATTCTATGCATATTCTCAAAAGGAACCATGTGTCTATCTCGATTTCTTTTGCCTGTTACAAACATATGCACAAAGACATAATACCCTGTACCACAGTGTGGTGAAGGGTATAATTAAACAATGATTTAAGGTTCAAAGCGAAAAATATATTTTTTTTAAATCATACATTTAATATTTTCAAAAAATAAATAAATAAATAATAATGACGCCATTAAGCCTCTTCTAAGATCTTCTAGACTCTGACAAAATATTCCTTACAGAAATCCATGCCTTATATAATCCCTGAAAAATATTCTTTGAAAAATCCACGCCTCTTCTAGGCTTCGAAAACATATCCTTTGAAAAATTCAGGCCTCTTCAAGGCTTCGAAAAAATATTCTTTGAAAAGTCCACACCCCTTCTAGACTTCTTAAATATGTTGCCCAGAAGACATTGAAAAAATATTCTTTAAAAACTACATGCCTCTTCTAGTCCATGAAAAAATGATCTTTAAAAACTACATGCCTTTTCTTCCTTAAAATATCCAGGCCTTGTAAAGACCCGGAAAAATATTCTTTAAAAAATCCACGACTTGTAAAGGCCCTGAAAAAATATTCTTTAAAAAAATCTACGCATTGTAAAGACCCCGAAAAAAATATTCTTTAAACAATCCACGCCTTATATAGTATCTGATCCTGTATAAATATCCTGTAATATTTCTTTCCTTGGCATTTAATTTGTCCTTTTTTTCTGTTTCAAATGAGGGTCCTTCGATGCTGCATCCATCCATGTCTCCTCAATGTGAGTGTGTGTGTGAGTGATAGTGGGTGTACCGAATTAGTTAGTTAGTACAAGTGATTAATTAAACAATACATAACAACGAGCATCGAAAGAGAAAGAAAAATAAACTGAAATAGAAGACAATAACGAATAATGCCAACTTGCAACATCATCGACTGGTCGAGTGTGCAACGTGCAATGCCTTTTAAAGTGAACATTTATTGTTGTGAAAATTATGAGTGAAATAAGAAAAAATGAATAAACTGAAACAAGCTAGGAATAATGAGCAAAGTAGATGGACAGCAAAGTACTGACTAAATTAGAATTTTTATTTTTCTTCTTCCATATTCTTTGTCATTATTAAATTTCTTTTCATTATGCAGTTCATTTTTTAAAGAAAAGTAGACAATGTTTGAATTAATTCTCCTGACAAATGTTGATGTGATGGTCTGCTGCTTGCTTGTGTACTTACCGTGAACTTTCTGTTCGGGACCGTTGCGAATAGTCTTTGGATAAACGACTCCTGTTCGGAAATAAAAAAGAAGGTAAATAAATCAAATGAATGTAGTTTGCTGACTGAGTTAGTATCTCGAAGCATTTTATAGGAGGGATCAGACTTTTTTAAGTTTATTAGAGCAATATTAGTGAGTTAGTTTGAACAAAAATGGAAGGTGATATGAAATGATAAAAAAAATTAAAAACTATTTTTAAAAAATCCTTCAAAAAATTTTTTTAACCAGTAAGTAAAGTAGTAAAGTTGAACGGTGCCGACTATATGATACCCTTCACCACTATGGGTATATTAAACAGATGCATCCTAACAGATTTCACATTATTGGAGGACCATTAGCCTATATGGGAGCTATATCCAAATCTGAACCGATTTAAACAATACCTGACACCGGGTAACTTCATTACGTTGTCTCAATAGACTTAACTTTGGGTCTTTGATGCCAAATTTACCTAAATCGCACGAAAATATGTATGGGAGCTATATCTTGATCTGAACCGATTTTCACGAAATTTAACACACATCGTTCTACACTTAATTCAGTACGCTGTGCCAAATTTCTTGTAAATCGAAGGATATATAGGGACTTTTGTGCACTATTTACATAAAATCGAACGAAAATATATATGGGAGCTATATCTAAATCTGAACCGATTTTCACGAAATTTAACACACATCAGTCTAGAACTAATTCATTACGCTATGCCAAATTTCGTGCAAATCGAAGGATATGTAGGGACTTTGTTGCACTATTTACATAAAATCGAACGAAAATATATATGGGAGCTATATCTAAATCTGAACCGATTTTCTCGAAATTTAACACACATCGTTCTAGACTTAATTCACTACGCTATGCCAAATTTCGTGCAAATCGAAGCATATATAGTGACAATGGTGCACTATTTACATAAAATCGGACGAAAATATATATGGGAGCTATATCTAAATCGGAACTGATTTTCACAAAAATTAACACACATCGTTCTAAACTTAATTCAGTACGTTATGCTAAATTTCGTGCAAATCGAAGGATATATAGGGACTTTGGTGGGCTATTTGCATAAAATCGGACGAGAATATATAGGGAGCTATATATAAATAAGATCCGATTTTCACAAAACTTAACACTCATCGTTCTAGACTTAATTCAATACGTTATGCAGAATTTCGTGCAAATCGAAGGATAATTAGGGACTTTGATGCACTATTTACCTAAAATCGGATGAAACTATATATGGGAGCTATATCTAAATCTTAACTGATTTTCTGGAAACTTGGCACACATCATTCTAGGCCTAATTTAGTATTCTGTGCCAAATTTCGTGCAAATCGAAAGATGAAGAGGGTGCACTATTTACATAAAATCGGGCGAAAATATATATGGGAGCTATACTTAAATCTGAACCGATTTTCCCAATTTCAATAGGTTTCGTCTTTGGACCAAATAAGTGGCATATGCCAAATTTCATCCAATTCGGATCATAAATGCGACCTGTACTTTGTTTACAATTTAACATGGACGGACATGCATTCATGCATGCTATGCATATTCTCAAAAGGAACCATGTGTGTATCTCGTTTCCTTTTACTTGTTACAAACATATGCACAAAGACATAATACCCTGAAGTCCTTCCAAAAGATATTTTAAAATATCCACGCCTATTGAAGTCCTTCAAAAATCAAAAACTATTTTTAAAAAAATCCACGCCTCTGGTAATTCTTGAAAAAATATTTTTTAAATACCCCCAAACTATTCCAAAACAAACAACACCAATTTAATGAAATGAAATGGGAAAGTTTCACAGAGCTACTTAATTTAGGTTATATTTTTTTTGTTACGAACAATGACAACAACAACGAATACAAAGAAATACAAACATAGAACTTCAACTAATTACCATGTAAGGATAAGAGCAACAAAACATAAGGACGACGTCCATAAACATTTTTTTTTCAGGGACACAAAAATTGTGTGCAATTTTTGTTTTGTTTTTGTGTATTGGTTGGGAGGGTCGTTTACGAATGTTGTTGGTGAGGGGTGGGGGCAGGTCATTTGTTCATGTGTGTGTGTGTTGGTATATTTTTCGTAAAGGCAATATTACCTGCGATTCCTTTGTGAACTGCCATGACTTAAATTGCGGTGGTCGCGCCATCTGTTGAAACGATGCCGCAGTGTTTGACGTACCTCCGAATTGAGGAAGCAAAAGAACAGCGACACAAAAAAGCCCTGAAAGGAAATGGTAACAGAAAAAAATACAAAAACAAATTAAATTTATTTTTGTAAAAATGAGAATTTTTTTGATTTTTGTGTTCTGACTGGACCTGCTACTTACTTGTGTGCTAATTAAAAACGCCCTTGCATTATCAAAAACATTGGCACTGATACCCTGTTCGGGACCCACCAGCACCAGCAGGTAAGTTATGCCAAACAGTGGTATAAGGACAAGTAATGCCTTCGATGCTTTGTGGTATTGTCGGGTCTCCAAGGTATTGGCTGAACGTAGTTTTGTTATCAGCACCTGTGACAACAGCAGCATCAATGCGGTGTGGAAGAAATGAGAGGGGAAGAAATAGAAAAAAAACACAAAATGAAAACTTGTTAAAGAAAATGAAATGCCACAAGCTTGAATGCTGTTCGGTTGTGATAAACAAGGACGCAAAAATGAAACGGAAATTTTATCGAGTAGATGTCATAGAAGGAAGTAATGCTGATTTTAATATCCGGTATGTAACATACCTATTTAAGATACACTCAGGTGCAAATGAAAACCAGTAAGGAAAGTAGTAAAGTCGGACGGGGCCGACTATATGATACCCTTCACCACTATGGGTATATTAAATAGCATTATTAACATGAAATTGGATGAAATAAAATATGTGATATTTATCAAAATGTGAATCGGACTAGATCTATCCATAAACATGTCATTCGTTTGGGACAAAAGTATGAAAATCGACTTCAAACAAATATCAATAGGTCATCCGTTGGGCTATGTCTGTACTTCTAGAAAACGTAACTACGTTATTCTAGGCTCAATTTTGAGCGTTGTGCAAAATTTGATGTCAATCTGACAAACATGAGGAGTTTGAAGTATTTATAGAAGCAATACCCAAATATTAAACGATTTCAACGAAATTTGTCACATGTTAAGTTATACTAATTTCGGTACGTTTAGTTCCTATTAGCCATATATTGGTTTCTTGGTGCGTCTATTACTTAATATCAGCTATATCTAAATCCCAACCGATTTTTACGAAACTTGACACACAAAATTCTGGACTAAATTCAGTACGCTATGCAACATAAGAACTTTGGCGCATTATTTAAATTAAATCGGACAAAAAAAATATATATAGATCTGAACCGATTTTCACGAAACTTGGCAGACATCGCTCTACGCTCAATTCAATACGTCATGCCATATTTCGTGCAAATGGAAAGATATATAGGGACTTTGGTGCACCATTTACATGAAACCGGACGAAACTATATATGGGAGCTATATCTATATATGGGCCGCTTTTCGTGAAACTTGGCAGACATCGTTCTAGACTCAATTCAGTACGTTATGCCAAATTTCGAACAAATCGAAAGATATATAGGGACTTTGGTGCACCATTTACATGAAATCGGACGAAACTATATATGGGAGGTATATCTAAATCTGGACCGATTTTCACGAAATTTGGCAGACATCATTCTAGACTTAATTCAGTACGCTGTGCCAAATTTCATGCAAATCGAAGGATATAGAGGGACTTTGGTTCCCCATTTACCTTAAGTCGGACGAAACTATATATGGAAGCTATATCTAAATCTGAACCGATTTTCTGGAAACTTGGCACACATCATTCTGGACCTAATTCAGTACTCTGTGCCAAATTTTATGCAAATCGAAAGATATAGAGGGTCTTTGGTGCCCCATTTACCTTAAATCGGACGAAACTATATATGGGAGCTATATCTAAATCTGAACCGATTTTCTCGAAACTTTGCACACATCATTATGGACCTAATTCAGTACTCTGTGCCAAATTTCATGCAAATCGAAAGATATAGAGGGACTTTGGTGTCCCATTTACCTTAAATCGGAGGAAACTATATATGGGAGCTATATCTAAATATGATATTTAGGGACTTTGGTACACCTTAAATGAACCAATTTTTTCCCAATTTCAATAGGTTTCGTCCTTGGGCCAAACAAATGTGCCAAATTTCATCCCATTCGGATCATAAATGCAACATGTGCTTTGTTTACAATTTAACATGGGCAGACAGACGGACGGACAAGCATAAATCGACTTAAAAAGTGATTCTATGCATATTCTCAAAAGGAACCATGTGTCTATCTCGTTTCCATTTGCCTGTTACAAATATATGCACAAAGACATAATACCCTGTACCACAGTGTGGTGAAGGGTATAAAAATCCACGCTAGAGTTATGCTGCAAAAATATCAATTTAAAAATCCACGCTTAGAGTTATGCTGCAAAAATATCAATTTAAAAATCCACGCTTAGAGTTATACTTCAAAAATATTAATTTAAAAATCCGCGCCTAAAGTTATGCAACAAAAATATCAATTTAAAAATCCACGCCTAGAGTTATGTTACAGAAATATTACGAAAATGTTTATTTAAAAAAATCGACGCCTAGAGGTGTGTTAAAGATCCAAGCTTAGAGTTATGGCACTGAAATGCGCGTCTAGAGATATGCGACGGAAATAATAATTTAAAAAATCTACGCCTAGAGGTGTGTTAAAGATCCAAGCTTAGAGTTATGGCACTGAAATGCGCGTCTAGAGATATGCGACGGAAATAATAATTTAAAAAAATCCACGCCTAGAGATATGCGACGGAAATAATAATTTAAAAAAATCTACGCCTAGAGATATGCTACAGAAAAAATAATTTAAAAAATCCACGCCTAGAGATATGCGACGGAAATAATAATTTAAAAAATCTACGCCTAGAGATATGCTACAGATATAATAATTTAAAAAATCCACGCCTAGAGATATGCGACGGAAATAATAATTGAAAAAATCTACGCCTAGAGATATGCTACAGAAATAATAATTTAAAAAAATCCACGCCTAGAGATATGCGACGGAAATAATAATTTAAACAAATTTACGATCAAAAAACCCACTCCTGGATTTATGCAACAAAAATATTAATTGAAAAAAATGAACGCCTAGAGGTATGCTATCAAATTATTAATGTGAAAAAATGCGCCTAAAGTTGTACCACAAAAATATTAATTTGAAATCTTCAATTTTAACTTACCCACATAATCCTCAGGAGAAAGGACAAATTTAAAATTAACACCAATGACGTGGGACCCTGCAGTATCCAGTCTATGTGAGATTCGCTCATCCAGGGACATTCAACATCCAACTGTAATTAGAAAAAGAAAATAATTTTTAATCTCAAATGTCGATATGACGCAATTAAAATGCATTTTTATGTAGCTTTGAAAATTAATTTTTCACATTTTATTAAAATTGTTTTCCGAATGGAATTATTTTCTTTAGAAAAGTTTTAGTTTCTTTTTCTTTTTCAATTACTCTTTAAATGTTCACAATTAAAAATCTAACAATTTCCAGAGATATATTTGAATTGAGTTTAAGAGTTCCTGCTGTTTACCAGCTGGAAACTGTATTTGTTATTTATGATTGCATAGTTAAGTGGGTATTAGGGTGGAATGGTTAAAAAAGCAAGGATTAGAAATTAAAAAATGTTTGGAAGAAATGACCAGGTCATTGAATAACCATGCAAAAATATATTTTGAAAAATAGAAGTAAACAAATTTGTTTTAAAAAATCACGCCTATGAGGTATGCTGTAAAAAAATGTATTTTAAACACCCATAAGGTATTCTGCAAAAAGATTGTCTTGAAAAATTCTAGCCTAGAGGTATGCCGTAAAACTATTGTCTTAAAAACATCACGCCTTGAGGTATGCTGTAAAACTATTGTCTTAATAAATTTTCGCCTAGTGGTATACTATAAAAACATTGTTTTAAAAAATACTGGAGGTATGCTGTAAAATTATTATTTGGCATTGATATTATATACTTCATCATTACACCCTAATATATACAATTGCATATAAATAACACATAAACAATTTCTACATTCCTTTTTTCGCTCTACGACTGTTCGGCATTTAGCACTCATAGTTATTTGCTCTAACACCAAAAACTGCCATAGCATAAAGTGAAGAATGAACAACAACAATCACAATAAAAACACCAACAACCCATCAGATTTATATTCACATCCACATTTCCACATCAATTCACTATCGAAATGAATGAATGAAGTTTAAAAAAAAATGCAATAGAAGGAAATTCCAGAATTGCCTGAATCTGAAATCTGGCAGGGGAATCTGTGAACAGAGCATTCCTAGGCACATGATGATGCATGTGTACATGTATATGGGAGTGTGAGAATGTGTGTGTTGTGTGTTTACATGTCAGCGTGTATGAAGGATTACAAACCAACCTAAACAATTTCTAATTCCAAATGGGACAATGGGGGAAAAATATTCGTTTAAATATCCATGCTTGGTATGGGCCTTGAAAAAATATTCGTTTAAATATCCATGCTTTGTGTGGGCCTTGAAAAAATATTCCTTTAAAAATCCACCCCCTGTATGGGCCTTGAAAAAATATTCCTTTAAAAATCCACGCCTTGTATGGGCCTTGAAAACATATTCCTTTAAAAATCCACGCCTTGTATGGGCCTTGAAAAAATATTACTTTAATAAATCCACGACTTGTATGGGCCTTGAAAACACATTCCTTTAAAAATCCACGCCTTGTATGGGCCTTGAAAAAATATTCCTTTAATAAATCAACGCCTTGTATGGACCTTGAAAAAATATTCCTTTAAAAATACACGCCTTGTATGGGCCTTGAAAAAATATGCCTTTAATAAATCCACGCCTTGTATGGGGGCTTGAAAAAATATTCTTTAATAAATCCACGCCTTGTATTATGGGCCTTGAAAAAATATTCTTTAATAAATCCACGCCTTGTATTATGGGCCTTGAAAAAATATTCTTTAATAAATCCACGCCTTGTATTATGGGCCTTGAAAAAATATTCTTTAATAAATCCACGCCTTGTATTATGGGCCTTGAAAAAATATTCTTTAATAAATCCACGCCTTGTATTATGGGCCTTGAAAAAATATTCTTTAATAAATCCACGCCTTGTATTATGGGCCTTGAAAAAATATTCTTTAATAAATCCACGCCTTGTATTATGGGCCTTGAAAAAATATTCTTTAATAAATCCACGCCTTGTATTATGGGCCTTGAAAAACCAGTAAGGAAAGTAGTAAAGTCGGACGGGGCCGACTCTAGGATACCCTTCACCACTATGGGTACATTAAACAGGACTATTAACATGAAATTGGATGAAATAAAATATGTGATATTTATCTAAATGTGAATCTACCTAGATTTGTCCATAAAGTGTGTAAATCGACTTCAAACAAATATAAATAGGTCATCCGGTTGACTATGTCTGTACTTCTAGAAAACGCAACTACGTAATTCTATGCTCAATTTTGTACGTTGTGCAAAATTTGATGTCAATCTGACTAACATGAGGAGTATGATGCCCAATTTGCTTGATATCGGGCGAAAAAATATATGTAAGCTATATCCACATATTAAGCGATTTCAAACAAACTTGTCACAGGTTAGGTTATACTAACTTTAGAACGTTTTGTTCCTATTGGTTCCTTGGTGCGTCAATTACATAAAATCAATCTATAATAAAATGGAGCTATATCTAAATCTGGACCGATTTTCACGAAACAAGGCAGACATCACTCTAGGCTCAATTCAGTACGTTATGCCAAATTTCGTGCAAATCGAAAGATATATAGCGACTTTGGTGAACCATTTACATGAAATCGGACGAAACTATATGTGGGAGCTATATAGAAATATGGACCGATATTATCGAAACTTGGCAGACATCACTCTAGGCTCAATTCAGTACGTTGTGCAAAATTTCGGGCAAATCGAAAGATATATATGGATTTTGGTCACAATTTACATGAAATCGGACGAAACTATATATGGTAGCTATATCTAAATCTTGACCGATTTTCACGGAGCTTGGCAGACATCATTCTAGACCTAAATGATTAGGCTGTACCAAATTTCGTGCTAATCGAAAGATATATAGGGACTTTGGGGCCCCATTTACATTAAATCGGACGAAACTATATATGTGAGCTATATCTAAATCGGGACCGATTTTCATGAAACTTGGCAGACATCATTCTAGGCCCAATTAAGTACGTTATGCCAAATTTCGTGCAAATCGAAGGATATATAGGGACTTTGGGGCACCATTTACATGAAATCGGACGAAACTATATATGGGAGCTATATCTAAATCTGGACCGATTTTCTTGAAACTGGGCAGACATCATTCTAGACTCAATTTAGTACGTTATGCCAAATTTCGTGCAAATCGAAAGATATATAGAGACTTTGGGGCACCATTTACATGAAATCGGACGAAACTATATATGGGAGCTATATCTAAATCTGGACCGATTTTCACGAAACTTGGCAGACATCACTCTAGGCTTAATTCAGTACGTTATGCCAAATTTCGTGCAAATCAAAAGATATATAGGGACTTTGGGGCACCATTTACATGAAATCGGACGAAACTATATATGGGAGCTATATCTAAATCTGGACCGATTTTCACGAAACTTGGCAGACATCATTCTAGACCTAAATGATTAGGCTGTACTAAATTTCGTGCAAATCGAAAGTTATATAGGGACTGTTTACATTAAATCGGTTAAATATATATATGGGAGCTATATCTAAATCTGAACCGATTTTTCCCAATTTCAATAGGGTTCGTCCTTGGGCCAAATAAGTGACCTATGCCAAATTTCATCCAATTCGGATCATAAATGCGACCTGTACTTTGTTTACAATTTAACATGGACGGACGGACGGACAGACGGACATGCGTAAATCGACTCAGAAAGTGATTCTATGCATATTCTCAAAAGGAACCATGGGTCTATCTCGATTATTTTTGCCTGTTACAAACATATGCACAAAGACATAATACCCTGTACCACAGTGTGGTGAAGGGTATAAATATTCTTTTAATAAATCCACGCCTTGTATGGGCCTTGAAAAAATATTCCTTTAAAAATCTTCGCCTTGTATGGGTTTTGGAAAAATGTTCCTTTAAAAATCCACGCTTTTTTTTAAATGTGGGCCTTGAAGAAATATTCTTTTAAAACTCCTTGCCTTGCAGGGGACTTGAAAAATATTCTATTAATATCTCACAATTTTTCTTTGAAAACCCGACCACTGTTCCAAACGATTCATGTTACGAACTAGAGTAACAACTGGTACAGTTCAGTTAATATTTGATTTGTTTCAAATGCCTGGGCTTTTGATGGTTATGCTGTAGTTGTTGTATTTTTTAATTCTGACAACAAAAATCTTAATTGAATTTCCGTTTCCGACTGAACCCAAGTAATTTTTATTGAGGAAATTAAAAAAAAATATTTAAAACCATGGGGAGCTCAGGAACTATAACAACATCATTTGATAATTTCTAGAGACATGTGGTATAAATGCCTTAATAATATTAATTGAAAAAATGCACACCTGGAGTTGTGCTATAATAAATTAATTAAAAATCCAAGCCTGTAGTTATGCTATAATAATATTAATTTAAAATTCCACGCCTGGATTTGTGCTATAATAATGTTAGAGTTATGCTGCGAAAATAATAACTTTAAAAATTCACGCCTGGAGTTGTGCTATAATAATGTTAGAGTTATGCTGCGAAAATAATAACTTTAAAAATCCACGCCTATAATTATGCTGCGAAAATAATAACTTTAAAAATCCACGCCTATAATTATGCTGCGAAAATAATAACTTTAAAAATCCACGCCTATAATTATGCTGCGAAAATAATAACTTTAAAAATCCACGCCTAGAATTATGCTGCGAAAATAATAACTTTAAAAATCCACGCCTAGAATTATGCTGCGAAAATAATAACTTTAAAAATCCACGCCTAGAATTATGCTGCGAAAATAATAACTTTAAAAATCCACGCCTAGAATTATGCTGCGAAAATAATAACTTTAAAAATCCACGCCTAGAATTATGCTGCGAAAATAATAACTTTAAAAATCCAGGCCTATAATTATGCTGCGAAAATAATAACTTTAAAAATCCACGCCTAGAATTATGCTGCGAAAATAATAACTTTAAAAATCCACGCCTGGAGTTATGTTGCGAAAATAATAATTTTAAAAATCCACGCCTAGAGTTATGCTGCGAAAATAATAACTTTAAAAATCCACGCCTAGAATTATGCTGCGAAAATAATAACTTTAAAAATCCACGCCTAGAGGCATGCCACAAAAATAATAATTTTGAAAAATCTACGCCTAGAGGCATGTGGCAAGGATAAATATATTAATATTAAATAAAAAATCTAGTAATCCCTTCAACATTGTTGTAAAATAGTCCTGGTGCATTTGTATTTGGCGATATGAGATATTCTAATGTGAATTTCCTTTGCCTGTGTGTGTGTGTCTATCTGTAACATGACAATAATCAATCAGAATATTATTAATGATAAACATTATTATGCAAATATCCTGAAGTCATAAGGTCGACCACATAATGCCGGATACTCGTATACGATACATGAGATTGATATGCCTATGGCCTAAATAAAATATGGACAATTACGATGGTGGTTGACAGGTGATTTCCTGAGGCCACAAATGACATAGTATGTGTGTGTGTGCCATAACTATGAAAATGTACAAGTATCATTTATGCATATTTTAGTTTAATTTATTATAACAATGAACAAATAATTGTGAATTCTTTCAAAATGTGTTAGCTTCTAGGGCAAAAGATTTTTTTTAAATATTGAAAAAAGAAACAAAATTGATTTACTTCTCCGTTTAAAGAAAATCAATAAGTAGCTATCGGATATAATCTCATAAAATAGTCGTAAATCATAGAAGAATAGGCAAACCTTTTTTTATTCGAAAATATCCTCTTATTCAATTCAACACTATCCGTCCTCTGCTACGTTGAGATTTTCTTTTATCGACACACACATTTCAATCACATCGACACATCCCCAATCTTGTACTCGGCAGACAATTGATTTTCAGGAAAATCGGAAAAAAATCAAATATTCTGTTTTTTTTTTGGAGAAACGAAAAGTGAGTGGAGTAGCCAAATTTACATAAATCATCTAAGGAAGAAGATGAAAGTGAATTTGATAGATTAGAACGAAATCTCATCTTAAATTCCATAACACTTCAAAGTGCTTGAATAACAAAACAATTTGTGGAAGGTGTAAAAAAAATTAAAAAAAGAAGAAAAATATGTTACCTGCCTATTGAAGGAATATTTATTCATGGCCCAACGTGAGGCTTTGATTTTTCTTAAGAATATTTTTCAAGTCGTTCTTTATAGTGTGGATTTTTCAAAGGGATATTTTTCAAGGGCCTATATGAGGCGTGGATTTTTAAAGAATATTTTTTCAAGGGCCTATACGAGGCGTGGATTTTTTAAAGAATATTTTTTCAAGGGCCTTTATGAGGCGTGGATTTTTTGAAGAATATTTTTTTAAGGGCCTCATATGGGCTTGGATTTTTAAAGAATAGTTTTTAAGGGCCTATATGAGGCTTGGATTTTTAAAGAATATTTTTTCAAGGACCTGTAGGAGGCGTGGATTTTTTAAAGAATATATTTTCAAGGACCTGTAGGAGGCGTGTATTTTTTAAAGAATCTTTTTTAAGGACCTGTAGGAGGCGTGGATTTTTTAAAGAATATATTTTCAAGGACCTGTAGGAGGCGTGTATTTTTTAAAGAATCTTTTTCAAGGGCCTATATGAGGCGTGGATTTTTTAAAGAATATTTTTTCAAGGGCCTATATGAGGCGTGGTTTTTTAAAGAATATTTTTTCAAGGGCCTATATGAGGCGTGGTTTTCTTAAAAATTATTTTTTTCAGGGACTACATGAGGCGTGGTTTTCTTAAAAGTTATTTTTTTCAGGGACTACATGAGGCGTGGTTTTCTTAAAGATTATTTTTTCAGGGACTACATGAGGCGTGGATTTCTTAAAGATTATTTTTTCAGGGACTACATGAGGCGTGGTTTTCTTAAAGATTATTTTTTCAGGGACTACATGAGGCGTGGATTTCTTAAAGATTATTTTTTCAGGGACTTCGATGGTTCACGCAGAAGGGGAAGGCCACGAATACGATGGAAAGATCAAGTGAAAGCAGTTTTGAAATTCGGAGAAGGATTGTGATGGTCAACCGATGCTGCTATGGTCTAAGTAAGCATTTTAGAAAGAGAGGCCACCTCCCCCCTCCCGCCAAATTCACACTCTACAAGATGCTGATACTACCCGTGCTGTTATATGGATCTGAAGCATGGGTACTTGCGCAAGCAGATGAGACAGCTCTTGGAGTGTTTGAGAGAAAAATTCTCCGAAAGATCTATGGGCCGATCTGCGTTGACGGTGAATATCGCCGTCGAATGAACCATGAGTTGTACCAGCTATACTCGGACATCTACATTGTTAGACTATTGAGCTGCAGCGACTACGTTGGCTACTAGGTCATGTTGTGAGAATGGATGAAGATGCCCCAGCCCAGAAGGCATATAAAAGCGAACCAGCTCATGGTTCACACAGAAGGATAAGGCCAAGAATACGTTGGAAAGATTAAGTCGAAGACAATATCGCCGAAAATGGTATTTCAAATTGGAAAAACTGCACAAAAGACCGAGGCGAGGCACAAAAGACTGTCACAAGCCAGTTAGGAAAGTAAGAAAGTAACATGAGGAGTGAATTTTTTAAAGAATATTTTTTCAGGGACCTACATAAGGCGTGGCTTTTGTAAAGAATATTTTTTAGAGACCTAAGGCGTTATTTTTTAAAATATTTTTTTTTTAATTAAAAAATATTATTTTTAAATCAATACCCCAATAATCTTTTCAATCATTAATTTAAAAAAAAATCCGAACATTTTTTTTTAAAATTTGTTTTCCACTTCAGCCATGAATCTCATAAAACATTCAACAATTTAATTTCCTCCCCCCAAAAGTATCCTGCTGTTAAATTCTAGTAGTAATTGCTAAATTTGGCGTAAATACAAAGTAATTAAAGAAAATATTTTTGCTTTTTTCATTATTTCAATAAATCGACTTAATAACAAAAATAAAGAAAAGAAAAACAAAACACTCATTAACCTCTGACAAGGTCTTGGCGCGGTAAATTGCCAGACAACCGACCATCCAAAAAACAAACAAACTTTAAAATATATTTTCTTTTTTAAATCACTCGCTGAACGAGTGACGTGACGTCATTTAATAAAATTACCAGTGAAAATTCGCTAGACACCACACCGAAAACAAATTTGGGCTAAACTAGAACGTGTGTCTGTTTATTTTATTGCCACTTTATTGAAACTCAATACCATGGCCTTATCGTTTCGGTGAGTTTGGCTTTTATCTTTTGTTTTGGGGTACCCAACAAAAAAAAAAATCAAGAGCAACTCCTAATTGTTTATTAATCTAATATCAAATTGTTATTATTTGATTATTATGGTCTTTTTGTTGTTGTTGTTGCTGTATACTTACCCCAATAAATCTTTCGGTATTTAAAGGTGGTGCATAGATTTTAGCTATCGACCAGGCAAACACAATAATGGCTGGGCAACCTAGAAGTAAAGATAATATGAAGGAGGTGGAGGCATGGTGAGAACGTGATTGTTGAATTCAAAATAATAATAGTTGATTATGATTATTAATTAATAGTAATTAACTAAAATATTTGTGCTGAATACTTACCCCAGCCAATTAGGGCATATTGCAGGAAACCTAAATTATCACTAGAAAATGTTTGCACCACCAGTGTGTAAAGGTAGAGACCTGGAAGAAAGAACAAAAAAAATATTTTTTAAAAAATCCACGCCTTGTAATTTCTCCAAAATATGTTTTTAAGGGAACCCCCCCCCATTCTCGATTTTTTATTTTTAAGATTTTAAATGGGCTGGTAAATGAATACCAATGCTTGTTAAGGTTTGTAACTTGGCACATATGTATTTGAAGATTTAAAAAGGAAGAAAAATAATTTACCAAAATTTGTTGTTGTTGTTTTGTTGTTGTTTTTTGGGTTCAAAGAAAAGTCCATATTTTCGATGTCGGGCATGATAACTCCTCACTGGAACATCGGAATCCGAAAATTCCAACTGTTTTAGAAAGAGGACATGTCTGGCTCTCGTATGAACTAGGATTATTGACTTCGCACAACAATTAAAAATGGCGGAACTTTGAAAAATATTTTATGGAAATCGCCTTTTTTTTACCACAAACTAAGTTAAAAAATAACGAAGATCTTCACCGATTGGCTTTATCCTAGTTCATACGAGAGCTACACACTCCCAGAGAAACGTGTCAAAATTTGAAACCGATTGGATTATTAGTTTTTGAGTTATCGTGCCCGCCATTCGTTTTGAGAAAAACGCGTTTAAAGTTTGAGAAGCCCTTTAGCCGTCACTTGATGCTGACACAATAAATCGGCTATATCTTCAAGAGTTCTTGAGATTTTCACTTGAAATTTTCCTTCTTTCCTATGCTAAATTTAATTTCATTCGGGCAGATTTAGAGTCGTCTGCGTACTATGGGTCAAATTTGATACATCGATTCGAAATCTGAACCGATTTTCCCGAAACTTACCACACATCTTTCTAACCTCAATTCAGTACGCTATGCCAAATTTCGTGTAAATCGAAGGATATATAGGGACTTTGGTGCACCATTTATCTAAAATCGGACGACAATATATATGAGAGCTATATCTAAATCGGAACCGATTTTCACGAAATTCAACACACATCACTGTAGACTTAATTTAGTACACTGTGCCAAATTTCGTGCACATCAAAGGATCTGTAGGGACTTTGGTGCACCATTTACATAAAATCGGACGAAAATATATATGGGAGCTACATAGAAATCTGAACCGATTTCCCCGAAACTTATCACTCGTCATTTTAGACTTAATTCAATACTCTTTGCCAAATTTCATGCAAATCGAAGCATATATAGAGACTTTGGTGCACTATTTACCTAAAATCGGACGAAAATATATATGAGAGCTATATCTAAATCTGAACCGAATTTCACGAAAATTAGCACACATCATTCTAGACTTAATTTAGTACGCTATGCCAAATTTCCTGTAAATCGAAGGATATATAGGGACTTTGGTGCACCAGTTACCTAAAATCGGAGGAAAATATATTTGGGAGCTATATAGAAATCTGAACCGATTTTCCCGAAACTTAACACACATCGTTCTAGGGTTTATTCAGTACGTTATGCTAAATTTCGTGCAAACCGAACGATATATAGGGACTTTGGTGCACTATTTACTTGAAATCGGACGAATATATATATGGGAGCTATATCTAAATCTGAACCGATTTTCCCGAACTTACAACACATCATTCTAGATTTAAGTCAGTACGCTAAGCAAAATTTCATGCAAATCCAAGGATATATAGGGACTTTGGTGCACCATTTACCTAAAGTCGGACGAAAATATTTGTGGGAGCTACATCGAAATCTGAACCGATTTTCACAAAACTTAACACACATCATTCTAGACTTAATTTAGTACGCTATGCCAAATTTCGTGCAAATCGAAGGATATATAGGGACTTTGGTGCACTATTTACATAAATCGGACGAAAATATATATGGGATCTATATATATCTCTGAACCGATCTTCACGAAATTCAACACACGTCGTTCTAGACTTAATTTAGTACTCTGTACCAAATTTCGTGCAAATCGAAGGATATGTAGGGACTTTGGTACACCGTTTACCTTAAATCGGACGAAAATATGTATGGGAGCTTTATCTAAATCGGAACCGAATTTCACGAAACTTAGCACACATCATCCCAGGCTGATTTCAGTACGTTGTGTCAAATTTCGTGCAAATCGAAAGATATTTAGGGACTTTGGTATACCATTTACCTTAAATCGGACGAAAATATATATATATATATATATATATTGAAGCTATATCTAAATCTGAACCGATTTTTACGAAACTTACTTTCAAAAAATTCAAAATCTACGCCATGTGCAAAAAAATTTCCATATCCTTACCTTCGACAAACATCCAAAAGAAATTCGTTAAATTAAAATAATGGAACATCATGACTAGTGTAATGCAGCCAGCTTGACTGGAGTGATCTGTCATCTGTAAAAAAAGAAAAAGAAAAAAAATAATATTAAATCAAATTCTGCACCGTTTACGCCCTACTGGGAATGGGGGAGTTGACCTCCCACCTCTCAAATCTCAGCAAGGAATTAAAGTAGCAACATCAGACATTGATTAAAACATTTTTAATTGAATTTAATTTCACACCTTATGCGATTCGAAGTAATTTTTATGGTAGAAGCAACAGGAAATATCAACACTGACACGCACACACACAGACCTACACATCCACATACTCTCATACTCACACACACTCAAATATCAGCTTGGCAATGACAGCAGACATTAAGTTAATCTAATGTTAACGCATCTAAGAAGACATTTAATGGCATATTGACATATTTAATGCATACAGATGCTCACACGCACATATACACACATATAGCTAACACTTGCCAGGAAACGGTTAGACATTTCAATCCCACACATACACACTCGTGGTGTTATTATATGGAAAAAAAAGAGGAAATGAAATAGACTCGGTTTGGTGAGGTTGGCAGAAGAGGATACTTTACAGCATTTACTGGAGGAGGTCTTCAGTAGGGTTTCAGTGGATTTAAGAACCCCTATAGAAGATTGTTATGTACCTAAAATACTTATGGAAGATCTTCTGTCTCTAGAAGTGGAAAATCTTCCATTTATAGAAAGTCTTTATCTGGTCCTTTTCTGAGGAAAAGCCTTTCACAGGTCTTCTATAAATGGAAGATTTTCTACTTCTAGATACGGAAGGTCTTCCATGAGTATTTTAGGGACATAATTAATTCCAAAAGTTTCCTAGAGACAGGAGACCTTCCATAGGTCTTCTAGAGTCACAGAAGACCTTTAATAAGTCTTTTATAGGAACAGATGTCCTGTTGATAGGCCTCCACAGACAGAAAATCTTCCAAAGGTATCCTCAGCTCTTCTACAGACAAAAAAAAATTTCTTAAGATCTCCTACCGACACAGAAAATCTTCCAATGGACTTCTAGAGACAGAACACATCGTATGTCTCTTCTGTCTTCTAGAAGTGGAAAATCTTCCATTTATAGAAAGTCTTTATCTGGTCCTTTAGAGATGGAAATCCTTTCACAGGTCTTCTATAAATGGAGATAGAAGGCCTTTTAGAGATAGAAGGCCTTCCATGAGTATTTTAGGGATATAATTAATTCCAAAAGTTTCCTAGAGACAGGAGACCTTCCATAGGTCTTCTAGAATCACATAAGACCTTTAATAAGTCATTTATGGGAACTGATGTCCTGCTGATAGGCCTCTACCGACAGGAAATCTTCCAAAGGTATCCTCAGCTTTTCTATAGACAAAAAACCTTCCAAAGATCTCCTACCGATACACAAAACCTTTCAAAGGACTTCTAGAGCCAGAACACACAGTGTAGACCCTCGTCGAGCCTGTGACTACTTACCACTTGCAGGAACAACGTTAATATCCACAATAAGGCTGATAGAATATATGTGAGAAATAAATTCGCATGAATTGTATTCCGAAGGCATTTCAAGTCTCTACGATGGAGAAGATGGTGGCGGACGGTGGCGGTGGAGAACAGGAACACAGGAGCCGTGCACATACGTTGATTACATATAAATGTCAGGGTGTTTAGGAGGTAAGTTTCGCATCGTTGTTGTTGTTTGTTTGTCGTAACGGTAATTGAACGGCAATATCACGAATGAGAACAATCAAATGTAAGGCAATAAAGAAAATCATAGAGGAGGAGGAAGAAGAAGAGAGAGAAAAAATAGAAAAATGGAATAAAATAAAAACGAAAATAAATTCGCATAAAATACGATTAACTATTGCAATGGATTAAATCGAATAAAATTGAGAATGAGATGGATGTAATGAGATCGAAAAGAAAATTATATGTTGGCGAACAGTGGGCGAAAATCCTAAAACACAAAAAAGATTCGTAAAAAATATTCTTTAAAAAAATCCACGCCTATTGAATTGAACTCTCTGAAAAAATATTCTTTAAAAAAATCCACGCCTATTGAATTGAAGTCTCTGAAATAATATACTTTAACCAGTAAGTAGTAAGTCGGACGGGGCCGACTATATGATACCCTTTACCACTTTGGGAATATTCAACAGATGTATTCTAACAGACGTCGCATTCTTAAAGGATCAGTAAAATGAAATTGGATCCATAAACATGTCATTCTGCAACCGATATAAAATTTTTCATTTGGTCAGATATAGAAGCTATATCTAAATCCAAATCGATTTTCACGAAACTTAATACACATCATTCTAGACCTAATTCATTACGCTGTGCCAAATATCGTGCACATCGACAGATATATAGGGCCTTTGGTGAACCATTTGCATTAAATCGGACAAAAATATATATGGGAGCTTTATCTAAATCTGAACCGATTTTCAGGAAACTCAACACACCTCATTCTAGGCCTAATTCATTACGCAATGCCAAATTTCGTGCAAATCGAAATATATATAGGGACTTTGGTGAACCATTTACATTAAATCGGACGAAAATATATATGGGAGCTATATCTTAATCTGAACCGATTTTCACGAAACTTAACACACATCATTCTAGACCTAATACATTACGCTGTGTCAAATTTCGTGCAAATCGAAAGGTATATAGGGACTTTGGTGCACCATTTACGTTAAATCGGACGAAAATATATGTGGGAGCTATATCTAAATCCGAACCGATATTCACGAAACTTAACACACATCATTCTAGACCTAATTCATTACACTATGCCAAATTGCATGCAAATCGAATAATATATAGGGCCTTTGGTGCACCATTTACCTTAAATCGGACGAAAATATATATGGGAGCTATATCTAAATCTGAACCGATTTTCCGGAAACTTGACACACGTCATTCTAGACCTAATTTATTACGCTGTGCCAAATTTCGTGTAAATCGAAAGGTATATAGGGACTTTGGTGCACCATTTACGTTAAATCGGACGAAAATATATGTGGGAGCTATATCTAAATCCGAACCGATATTCACGAAACTTAACACACATCATTCTAGACCTAGTTCATTGCGCTGCGCCAAATTTCGTGCAAATCGAAAGATATATAAGGACTTTGGTGCACCATTTACCTGAAATCGGACGAAAATATATATGGGAGCTATATCTAAATCTGAACCGATTTTCAGGAAACTTAACACACATCGATCTAGACTTAATTCAGTACGCTATGACGAAGTTCATGCAAATCGAAGGAAATATGGGGACTTTGGTGCACTATTTACCTAAAATCGGACGAAAATATATATGCGAGCTATATCTAAATCTGAACCGATTTTCACGAAAATTAACACACGTCATTCGAGACCTAATTTATTACGCTGTGCCAAATTTCGTGCAAATCGAAAGATATATAGGGACTTTGGTGCACCATTCACATTAAATCGGAGGAAAATATATATGGGAGCTACATCTAAATCTGAACCGATTTGTCCCAATTTCAATAGGGTTCGTCCTTGGGCCTGTCTGACCTACGGACAGACAGACGGACATGCGTAAATCGACTCAGAAAGTGATTCTATACATATTCTCAAAAGGAACCATGTGTCTATCTCGTTTCCTTTTGCCTGTTACAAACATATGCACAAAGACATAATACCCTGTACCACATCCACGCCTGCATAGACCCTGAAAAATATTCTTTAAGACATCCACGCCTTACAAACGACCTAGAAAATGTTCTTTAAAACATCCACGCCTTACATAGACCCAAAAAAATATTCTTTAAAAAATCCACGCCTATTGAAGTCTCGGAAAAAATATTCTTTAAAACATCCACGCCTCATATAGTCCCTGAAATAATACACTTTTAAAAATATTTGAAAAAATATCGTAGAAAAATTAACATTTTTTAAATATCATCCCACTGTGCCATCTTCTAAAATAAACTTTTTCTCTGGGTGATTGGAATTAAATGAGCTATATAAACTTGCTAAATGAAAGATGAATGAAAGCATTGTTTCATCGGTCGCATGTCGATTACTTACTTCAAGCATAGAAATACAATTAAAGCTAAAACCAAAGCGCTTAAACTTAGAAAATAACCACAACAGTAGATGTAGGTGGGCAATTCGACGCCAGGTGAAAAATCCGGTATCGCTGGTAGCTCAACGTTATGATGGCATTTATCGTAGTTCGAATAATTATCCCAGGTGCCATTTGGAAAGCAATAACGGGTGGCATTTTCTGCAATGAAAAAAAATGACAGAAAAATTAAAAAAGAAAATTTAGGAAAAAATATTTTAAGTTAAAAAAAAAATATATTTTAAAATTAAAAAATAAATATTTTATTTGGAGGATCCAATATTAAAAAATATTTAAAAAAATGCTGCAAAATCACTTTAAAGTACCCACAATTAAGTATGTATTATTTTATTTTCCATTTGAATGCGTTCGATTACCATCCATTTTCCATGTGCCCTTCAGCTGTGTATGGTTTACAATTACATTTCTAGCTACCATATCATGGAATTGAATTATCTCTCCCCCCTCCCCCCATCACAAACAAAAATGACAAGTGGCATAATCTGGGCCATTATCTTACTCACATTTCATATCGTTTTCATAACACATACTCACTCATACCATCACACACACACACACGCAAACTCACACAGCCACTAACTTACACACCCCTACAACCACCCAAGAATAATCGCCAAAAATTGGAAATATATCATCAGTGGTGGCTGGATCTAATTCCAAATGTTCATATTTCACCGCAAAGATATGGGTGATTTGCTTAGAGGTCCTTGCGATATAGCAGCAGCTGCAGAAATAAACGAATATTCCGAACATCTTATTCATCTGAACATCTTCACTCACACACCCAAACACACTCATGTCATAGTAAGCATACATATTTATGTTTGCCAAGGATTTATGCTAAAGGGGCCCTTTGTTCTCTTGTCCGATGCCAAATACCCAAAAATAATGTGGGTAATATTTACCCGCATTACAATGTTCGAATGTAATGTAGTATCCTACGAATAGACATCATTTTCATATTCAACTGTTGCTTTTGGCATTAAATTCAGGAAATTCGGAGATGTGTCACAATAACATAATACCAGACAGGCAACTCAAACATTTTCGGATTGTGTTGAATATCAGTTAACAGGAAATGTAGATTAAGATCCTTTAGATTTCCGGTTGTCATTTAAATATATGATTATGTGGCTAGAAGTAATTCTGTGGAAAGAATAACGGATGCCTTCATGGCCCTTTAAACATTTTTTAAACCCACGTCTATTGGTGGACCTCAAAAATATTTTTAACCAATAAGGAAAGTAGTAAAATCGGACGGGCCGACTATATGATACCCTTCACCACTTTGGGTATATTTAAGAGATGAATCCTAACTGACTTCGAATTTTTGAAGGACCAATATATATATATATATATATCGAAATCTAAATCGATTTCGTCAAAACTTGTCAAAGGTTAAGTTATAATAATTACACTATGTTTTGTGCATATCGGCCTCATTATATAGGAGTTCTATCCAATTCGTACAAACTTTGGGTCTTTATTGTACACTTTACATAAAATAGGAAGAACAAATATATAGGAAATATATCTTAATCTGAACCGATTTTCACGAAAATTTACACACATCATTCTAGACCTAATTCATTACGCTATACCAAATTTCGTGAAAATCGAAAGAAATATAGGGACTTTGGTTCACCATTTACCTTAAATCGGACGAAAATATATATCGGAGCTATATCTAAATCTGAATCGATTTTCACGAAACTTAGCACACATCATTCTAGGCTTAATTTAGTACGCTATGCCAAATTTCGTGCAAATCGAAAGATATTTAGGGACTTTGGTGCACCTTTTACCTTAAATCGGATGAAAATATATATGGGAGCTATATCTAAATCTGAATCGATTTTCACGAAACTTAGCACACATCATTCTAGAGTTGATTCAGTACGCTGTGCCAAATTTCGTGCAAATCGAAAGATATATAGAGTCTTTGGTGCACCATTTAGCTTAAATCGGGCGGAAATACATATGCTAGCTATATCTAAATCTGAACCGATTTTCAGAAAACTTAACACACATCATTGGAGGCTCAATTCATTACGCTGTGCCAAATTTCGTGCAAATCGAAAGATATATAGGAACTTTGCTGCTCCATTGACCATTTACCATATAAATCGGACGAAGTTATATATGGGAGCTGTATCTAAATCTGAACCGATTTTTACGAAATTAAGCACACGTCGTTCTAGACTTAATTCAGTATGCTGTGCCAAATTTCGTGGAAATCGAAGGATATATAAGGACTTTGGTGCACCATTTTCATAAAATCGGACGAATATATATGGGAGCTATATCTAAATATGAACCGATTTTCACAAAATTTAACATACAACATACTAGACCTAATTCAGTACGCTGTGCCAAATTTCGTGCAAATCGAAATATATATAGGGACTTTGGTACATCATTTACCTTAAATCGGACGAAGTTGTACATGGGATCTATATCTAAATCTGGACCAATTATCACGAAACTTAGCACACATCATTCTAGACTCAAATCAGTATGCTGGGCCAAATTTCGTGCAAATCGAAAGATATATAGGGTCTAGGGTGCACCATTTACATTAAATCGGACGAAAATATATATGGGAGCTATATCTAAATCTGAACCGATTTTCACAAAACTTAGCACACATCATTCTAGGCTTAATTTAGTACGCTGTGCCAAATTTCGTGCATATCGAAAGATATATAGGGACTTTGGTGCACCATTTTCATAAAATCGGACGAAAATATATATGGGAGCTATATCTAAATCTGAACCGATTTTCACGAAATTAAGCTCACATCATTTTAGACTCAATTTTGTACGCTGTGCCAAATTTCGTGCAAATCGAAAAATATATAGGGATATTGGGGCAGTATTTACCTAAAATCGGACGAAAATATATATGGGAGCTATATCTAAATCTGAATCGATTTTCACGAAACTTGGCACACATCATTCTAGGCTTAATTTAGTACTCTGTGCCAAATTTCGTGCAAATCGAAAGATATATAGGGATTTTGTTCCACCATTTACCTTAAATCGGACGAAAATATATATGGGAGCTATATCTAAATCTGAACCGATTGTCACGAATTTTAACACACATCATTCTAGGCACCTCTATAGGGTGCTGGGTGCATCATTTACCTTAAATCGGACGAAAATATATATGGGAGCTGTATCTAAATCTGAACCGATTTTCACGAAACTTAGCATACATCATTCTAGGCTCCATATAGTACTCTGTGACAAATTTCGTGTAAATCGAAGGATATATAGGGACTTACCTTACCCCCATTACCTTAAATCGGACAAAAAATTTTTTCTAAATCTGAACTGATTTTCTTAAATTTGAATTTGGTTCGTCCTTGGGCCAAATAAGTGACTTGTGCCAAATTTCATCGAAATCGGATCATAAATGCGACCTGTACTTTGTTTACAATTTAACATCTACAGACGAACAGACGGACGTGCATGCATAAATCGACTCAGAAAGTGATTCTATGCATTTTCTCAAATGGAAGCATATGTCTATCTCGTTCCCTTTTGCCTGTTACAAACATATGCACAAAGACATAAAATTATGTTTCAAAATATACGCCAATTATAGACCTCAAAAACTAAGCCTATTTTACAACCTAGTTTCAATCTTTAATATATTTTGCTCCAAACCACCCTAATATCCCTTGAACATCTTATCAGAATACCCTTTCATGTATATGGCCATGCAGATATTATCATTTTTCCTTTTTGCCGTATCGTGCTAAGTACTGATATTTACACTTTGATAAAAAAAAACGTTTAGGTATTTTATCTGATATGGACTTCTTTATTATCTCACTTTTGCTTTCATTTTGGGTTTGTTTTTTTATTTTTTCAAGTGTTTATTGCCGCTTAGAGTCGTTAAAGAATTTTCAGATTGTTTTGGGGGTGTTATAAAAAAAAAAAATTACCAGATTTGTTTTTTTTTCTCGTATGTGGAGCTACACAATCAATTTTTATTTTTGTTCGCATTTATTTAGGTTAGTAATGTCATAAATTATTTTGATTTGTAAATTTATTGATAATGAGGTTTTATGCAAGCCATTTTTGGGGTTATCGGATAGTTTTAGTTAAAAATCACCAACTATAACCACCAAATCTATAAAATTCCCCATGTCTCCCGATTTTATGAGGCTTACTTTCATGGGAATATAAAACGTCCAGACTCTAGAATTATAACCCATTGTAAAATAATCAACACAATATTTGGTGAAACCTCGAGATCTTCTACAGTTATATAAGGCCTAGAAGTCACCTATACAGCTAATGGTCTTGTATTATCCACTGGCATATAAAATGTTCTTATGAGCACAAAAACTGTGCAATGACTCCACAATTTCGTTACCCACATTGAAAATAGAGATTATTATAATTCTTATTATTTGTCTGTTTAAAAATAACCCAGCCTGCCGCGTATTTTTTGGTGATAATTTATTTTAGCTTTAAAGATAAAAAACCACCTGCGATTAATCCCAAATAATCAACCAACCGGTTGCTATCTATGCGACTTATTAAATGTCAATATTTGTCAAAGGATTATGAGCGAGCGAAAAGACAACGAATATGTTGTCGGCGTTGTTGTTGTTCTTGTTGTCGAAAAGCTGAACTAATTTCACACTTTGGTATTAACACAAAATGCCCGTAATTAAATATTTAATAGGGTAAATATCCGACGGCCATATTTTACACCAACAATAATACATAAACGCATCCGAACGCACACATACACACACATCAAAAAAGAAAACACACACACACACATAAACGCATACTAATCTCGGTGAGTTGTTTAGAGTTTAAACGGCAGTAACATTTAACACTGGCCGGATTAATTTGTTTCTGGTAATTTATTTAGAGATCTGGATTTTTCTGTACAAGGTTCAAAGTAAAGGAGAGAAAGAGAAGGAGTAAAGAAGTATCGTGATAAGTAGAATTTTGGCAAAATCATCATTGCATGAGTTTAAAGATTTCGGGGGGAAATATTCTTTAAAAATTCAGGACTTCTAAAGACTCTGAAAAAATGTTCTTAAAAAAATCCACACGTTGTTACAAACTTGAAAAAAATGTTCTTTAAAAAATCCAACCCTTGTTAGGACCTTGTAAATAGGTTCTTTAAAAAATACACCCATTGTAAGGCCTTTGAAAATATGTTCTTTGAAAAATCCAACCCTTATTAGGACCTTGAAAAAATGTTCTTTCAAAAATCCACACCCTGAAAAAAATGTTCTTTAAAAAATCCACACTCTGAAAAAAATGTTCTTTAAAAAATCCACGCCTTGTTAGGCCTTTGAAAAATATTCTGAAAAAATACACGCCATATAAAGACCCTGAAAAATATTCGTTAACAAATCAAGGCCTTGCAAAGATCCTGAAAGTATACGCCTATTCTAGACCACTTCTAGGTACTTCTAGACCACATCTAGGGCATGAAAGCCCTGAAAACTTACATACATACTTAACTGGCTTAACTGGGAACCGTTTGTTTGATTATTTGGGATTGGTCCATAAGCCGGTTGGTTGATTATTTGGGATTGTTCCATAAGCCGAGCTTAAACCAGTAAGGAAAGTAGTAAAGTCGGAAGGGGCCGACTATATGATACCCTTCACCACTTTGGGTATATTTAACAGATGAATCCTAACAGACGTTGAAGGACGATTAACACGAAAATGCATCAATAAACATGTCATTCTGCAACCAATACTAAATTTTTCACTTGGTCAGATATAGGGTTGCTTCTTACAACGGGACAAACTTATGGAAATCAATTTAATCAATATATATATATATGCTGGACTGATTAAATGATACTTGCCAGATACTTATATTAACTACAGTTCATTATACCAAATTGTGTGGCAATCGGACAAACTGTGGGTCTTTAGTACACCATTTACATTAAATCGGACGAAAATATATATGAGAGCTATATCTAAATCTGAACCGATTTTCAGGAAACTTAATACACATCATTCTAGATCTAATTCAGTATGCTGAGCCAAATTTCGTGCACATCGAGAGATATATAGGGACTTTGGCACACCATTTACATAAAATCGGGCGAAAATATATATGGGAGATATATCTAAATCTGAACTGATTTTTCTCAATTTCAATAGGGTTCGTCCTTGGGCCAAATAAGTGACTTATGCCAAATTTCATCCAATTCGGATCATAAATGCGACCTGTACTTTGTTTACAATTTAACATGGACAGACGGACGGACAGGCGGTCATGCGTAAATCGATTCTGAAAGTGATTCTATGCATATTCTCAAAAGGAACCAAGTGTCTAGCTCGTTTCCTTGTTCCTGTTACAAACATATGAACAAATACATAATACCCTGTACCACAGTGTGGTGAAGGTTATAAAAAGATTTCCAAGCACGTCGGTCTTGTGTGCATCTCCTCCAATTTGAAAGGCCACGTTTCAAGATGTTGTTTTCTACTTGGTCTTTCCATCTGATTTGTGGCCTTCCCCTTCTACGGGAACCATCAGTAGGCTCGCTTTTATATGCCTTTTGAGCTGGAGCATTCTCATTCATTCGCACAACATGGCCTAGCCATCGTAGTCGCTGCAGTCCAATAAGATTGACTATGTCGATGTCAGCGTATGAATTGTAAAGCTCGTGGTTCATTCGACGCCAATATTCACCGTCAACGCAGATCGGCCCGTAGATCTTTCGCAGAATTTTTGTTTCAAACACCCCAAGAATTACCTCATCTGCTTGCTCAAGTACCCATATAACAGCACGGGTAGTATCAGCGTCTTGTCAAATGTAAGTTTGGTATGGAGCGAGGTGGCCTTAAAAGCGAAGTTTTTCTACATCAGTCTTATTTACGCCAATGTTCCGGCCGAAGACAAAGATTGGCAAAGCAAAGATATATTTTACGAGCGCCTAGAAACAGCATATGATCGTTGCCCTGGCCATGACATTAAAATTCTGCTGGGAGATTTTAATGCAAAAATCGGAAGGGAAAATATCTTTGGCCCAAACGTCATGAAGAAACATCTATCACCGACATTAGGTTGATTAACTTCGCGCCAGCAAAAAACATGGTAGTTAGCAGCGCCGTATTCAAACATCTCAATATACAAAAGGCCACCTGGATTTCTCCTAATCAAGCAACGGAAGGCTTTCATCCAGTGTTTTAGACGTTCGATCGATACGAATATCGATTCGGACCACTACCTTGTAGCAGCCAAGGTTCGAACTCGTCCTAATGTTGCAGCAAAGGTGCGAGCTAACACAACACGGAAACTCGACGTCGAAATGCTGCAAACACAACAGGTAGCCGAGGCCTACTCCGCTCAACTTACCCACCTGCTTGACGAAAGTACTTCTTGTCCCGATAATAGAATAGAAGCACACTGGCAAAGAATTGCCCACTACCTACAAACTGCAGCAAATGCAACACTTGGGTACCAAAAACCACCACCAAGAAACCCATGGTATGATCAGGAGGTCGTAATGCTACTGATCTGAAAAACGCAGCGTATAGGGCAACCATGCAGACAGTAATGTGATGGAGAATTATCAGGAGAAAACGAGAGAGGAGAAATGTGTTTTCAGAAAAATAGAAGAAAGAACAAGAAAAATATGAGCGTGAGCAAATCGAGATGTACAGGAGTCAGAATGAAGTCCGGAAATTTTACCAACGAGTAAAACACCACACCGAAGGTTTTGGTGTAGGGATATCCACCTGTAGATATGAAAAAGGAAACCTGGTGACAGATACAGACAGCGTTCTGAGGATCTGGAAGAAGCATTTTGATAAACTTCTAGTATCAAATAGTAGCGGTGAAGAGGATACCCCAGAACCAATAATAGATTACGGTATAGAGTGTATACCACCTAGCCAAGATGAGGTCAGAATAGCAATTAATCGGCTGAAGAACAATTTAAGAACTATTTAAGACTGGTTGTCAGATTCTGGTCAGGAGCATGCACCAGCTGATTAGTACAATTTGGCTAGAGGAATGCATGTCCAATAATTGGAACCTCAGCATCCTGTGTCCCGTGCACAAAAAAAGGAGACAAGACGATATGTGCCAACTATTGAGGAATAACGTACTGTGTGAACGACTGAAGCCAATGGTCAATGACATTATTGAACCATACCATACCTTCAGACTTGGCAAATCCACCATTGACCAGATTTTCACTCTGCGCCAAATACTGAAAAATACCCATGGACAGATATCACCTATTCGTCGACTATAAAGCCGCATTCGACAGCCCTAACCGTTCAGAGGTATATAAAGCCATGTCTGCGTTTGGCATTCCTGCAAAATTAATACGGCTATGCAGGATAACTTTAAGTGGCACAAGGTTTGCAGTTAAAGTCGGAAAGGACCTATCGGATCCCTTCAATAACGAACGAGGATTCAGACAAGGCGACAGTTTGTAGTTGGAAAAGGTCATACGAGACGCAAAGGTGAACAGTAATGGAACACGCATATCCTAGGCCACGAAAAAATATTCCTTAAAAAATCCACGCCTATCCTAGGCCACGAAAAAATATTCCTTAAAAAATTCACGCCTATCCTAGGCCACGAAAAAATATTCCTTAAAAAATCCACGCCTATCCTAGGCCACGAAAAAATATTCCTTAAAAAATCCACGCCTATCCTAGGCCACGAAAAATATTCCTTAAAAAATCCACGCCTATCCTAGGCCACGAAAAATATTCCTTAAAAAATCCACGCCTATCCTAGGCCACGAATAAATATTCCTTAAAAAATCCACGCCTATTCTAGGCCAGGAAAAAATATTCCTTAAAAAATCCACGCCTATCAAGGCCCTGAAAAAATATTCTTTAAAAAATCCACGCCTATCAAGGCCCTGAAAAAATATTCTTTAAAAAATCCACGCCTATCAAGGCCCTGAAAAAATATTCTTTAAAAAATCCACGCCTATTCTAGGCCACGAAAAAATTATTCTTTAAAAAATCCACGTCTATTCTAGGCCAGGAAAAAATAATCTTTAAAAAATCCACGTTAATATATAGTCCCTAAGACTGTTCTTTGCAAAATCCACGACTATTTAGGGTCCTTAAAAATATTTTTTTTAAAAAATCCACGCCTATTGTTGGATCTCTTTAATATTTCCCCTTATTGCCCTATTGGCCCCCATGGTTAACACCTTCAACTTAACCATGTAAATGAAAATTAAATGATTCATTGTAACCCCACATTGTTGTTGTTGCTGTGAACTGGCAACAACATGTAAAACAATGGGAGAAAACAAAAAGATTTGATGGTAAAGCATTTTCACAACCTGCCAACCGGTTGGCCAACTGGCTGATAGCCTGACAGACTAACTGGTCGGTTGGTTGGTTAATTGCATTGTGCTAACTTACGTGTTGTGTCATAATGGACTCCTTTGAATTCCTCAAAACACGGCAGTATGGCCCAGGATCCTGATGGTGTCTGTGGCCAGCACAGCACTGAGTCGAAGGAGATGGGGCAGGTTAATGTGTCGTTGCCGGGTAGACTATTTTTTTGCTAGTAAAATGAAGGAAAATACAATACAAATTAAATAACTGTTTTTAAACATGGCAAAAGAATGACGAATAATGAAGGAAAGAGAAGAAGCGGGGAGAGACAAAAGAACAACAAGTCTGAATGAAAAATTTTCATAAAAGTTCATATTTATTGCAAAACAAATTCTGCCATGGCAGATGGAAGTTAAAAGGTGTGTGGCACCATAGTGACTCGCCTATGAGATTGTTGTTGTTATTGTACCGACAATTAAACGCTTGATGAAAAATGATGCTGCCAATGGAGATGGCCAGAATGATGATGATCATCATCATCATCAGGATGATGGTGATGAAATGAAAGCATGTTTAACTTTTTAGGCTTCTTGTTTCCGGAAGTATGCCGACATATAGAGCAGGGCAGGTGGAGAAGGAAAGAGGAGAGGGACTAAGGATTTTTTTTTTTTCAAAATTTATTATATGAAAATTTGCCATCAAAAGTTAATCGTTTTGACAGGCGGCAGGTAGGTAGGTAGAGGAACAGTTGGTTTAAATGAAAATTAATATTCGTGGGGTTTCTATGAATTCATAGGCGATTCCAGGTGGGGGTTGCAACAGCATGGAAGGCTTCTGATATTATAATTTTTTAATATTATTAGTAACTGTTTATTTTTGGTTGGATGCTAAACAATAGGGAATACATTACATTTTGATTTAATGAAAAAATCAGTAAGGAAAGTCGTAAAGTCGTACTGGGCCGACTATATGAAACCCTTCACCACTTGGGTACGTATCCTTACAATTGTATGTCAATGTTGCCTCGAAGGAGCTACTCATGACTTTCTGCAACCTATGATAAATTTAATTTCATTCGGACAGATTTAGAGTCGTCTGCGTACCAGTGGACAAATTTATGGAAAACGATTTATAGCAAAATTCCTACACGCTATTCGGTACGCCGCACTGTTAAAATTTGAATTTCAATCGGACACCCGATCAAAATACATATGGAAGATATGGCTGCATCTGCATGAATTTCAACAAAACATAATAACGTCATTCAAGTCTCAAACATTAGAAGTTTGGTGCATCATCTATGCAAAATCGGACGAAAATATATATGGGAGTTATATCTAAATCTGAACCGATTTTCACGAAACTTAGCACACATCATCCTAGGCTTAATTCAGTACGCTGTGCCAAATTTCGTGCAAATCGAAAGATATTTAGGGACTTTGGTGCACCATTTAACTTAAATTGGACGAATATATATATATATATATATATATATATGGGAGCTATGTCTAAATCTCAAGCGATTTTCACGGAACTCAGCACACATCATTTTAGACTCAATTCAGTACGCTGTGCAAAATTTCGTGCAAATCGAAATATATATAGCGACTTTGGTGCACCATTTACCTTAAATCGGACGAAAATATATATGGGAGCTATATCTAAATCTGACCCGATTTTCACGAAACTTAGCACACATCATTCTACGCACAATTTAGTACGCTGTGCCGAATTTCATGCAAATCGAAAGATATATAGGAACTTTTGTGCACCATTTACATTATATCGGACGAAAATATATATGGGAGTTATATGTAAATCTGAACTGATTTTCACGAAACTCAGCACACATCATTTTAGACTCACTTCAGTACGCTGTGCCAAATTTCGTGCAAATCGAAGGATATATAGGGACTTTGGTGCACCATTTACCTTATCTATCTATATCTAAATCTGAACCGATTTTCACGAAACTTAGCACACATAATCCTAGTCTTAATTCAGTACGCTGTGCCAAATCTATATCTAAATCAGAACCAATTTTCAGGAAACTTGACTCGCATCATACTAGACCTAATTCAGTACGCTGTGCCAAATTTCGTGGAAATCGAAAGATATATAGGGACTATATTACACCATTTATCTTAAGTCGGACGAAAATATATATGAGAGCTATATCTAAATCTGAATCAATTTTCACGAAACTTAGCACACATCATTCTAGGCTCAATTCGGTACGCCGTTCCAAATTTCGTGCAAATCGAAAGATATTTAGCGACTTTGGTACACCATTTACCTTAAATCGGACAAAACTATATATGGGAGCTATATCTAAATCTGAACCGATTTTCACGAACCTTAGCACACATCATTCTAGGCTTAGTTAGGTACGCTATGCCAAATTTCGTGCAAATCTAAAGATATTAATGGACTTTGGCACACCATTCACATAAAATCGGACGAAAATATATATGGGAGCTTTATCTAAATCTGACCCGATTTACACGAAAATTAGCACACATCATTCCAGGCTTAATTCATTAAGGTATGCCAACATTCGTGCAAATCGAAAGAGATATAGGGACTTTGGTGCACCATTTACCTTAAATCGGTCGAAAATATATATGGGAGCTATATCTAAATCTGAAACGATTTTTCCCAATTTCAATTGGGTTCGTCCTTGGACCAAATAAATGACCTATGCCAAATCTCATCAAATTCGGATCATAAATGTGACCTGTACTTTGTTTACAATTTAACACGGACAGACGGACATGCATAAATCGAATTCTATGCATACTTCCTTTTGCCTGTTACAAACATAATCACAAAGACCTAATACCCTTTACCACAGTGTGGTAAAGGGTATAAAAAGTTATTATACCCTACACAATTATGTGTTCAGGGTATTAGAGCGTTGTGCATCCCCAAAATTTGTAACGCCGCAAAATATTGGTCCTAGACCCACCTTTAAGTATACCGATCGTCATATCTCGAATACCTGAGTCGATCTAAACATGTGTGTCCGTCCGTCCGTCTGTCCATTATATTTTGTAAACACGAGCAGGCCACAGTTATGGACCAATCTTCACGAAATTTTGCATGTAGGATGGGTTCTGGCCAATGAAGATCCCTATTGTTTTTGGGAAAGATCGGTTAATATTTAGGGGATGAAATAGACTAAAAACTTAATTTTTGTCGGGTTTTCTGGTCGCTCCAGACACCGAGAATTTTTGCATGAAGAAGGGGATCAGGCCAAAGAATAAGCATGCATGTTTTGGTAAAGATCGGTCAATATAGGCGGTCAAATGGACCCTGACTTTTGTGTGAAAAAGTACAAAATTTGTATTCTATAACGTGTAGATTTACCCCTGAATGACATAGACCCGAGAAGTTGATAGTATATCCAAGGGGAGTGGTTGAACTTTAACTTGATATCAATTTTATTGTCGGGTGTGGGAGCTACACTTAAATATTTATGTATTCATATATTATTAAGTAAACCATTACCACACCAAAGGGCGGAAATAAAGCACTGATGACTTTGAAATTTTCCATGAGGTTGAAGTTATGGTCACCGACAACGCCCATAATTTTCGGTGATGATTAGATAATAATTTTGGAATGAAGTGGACCGAAAACTTATTTTTTGGTGTTTTTTGAGTCGAGATATAGGCCAAAATTGAATGCCGAACATCACACCACAAACTGGACAAGTGATTAGAAGGGCTGTACTGAATATTTGTAATATATGTTGACCTCTAGTCGGTCATGAGGGTGCAAATATCGCGAAATATTTCCCAAGCTCCGAATATAGAACCACAGAAAGTAATAGTTTCGTGGAAGTTGTGTAGGGTATCATATGGTCGGCTCCGTCCGACTATACTGCTCCGCTCATTGGTTTAACATTGTTATTGTTTCCTACTTAAATATCTAAATTATAGACGACAACATTTTTTTACGAAATGCAAATCGTCTGGGTTCGTTAACCATTAAAAAATTATTATTTTTAATAGCTTTTAATGTAAAGCACAGAGGCAAAAAATGAAATGAAATGATAGCAAATAACATAAAGATGACGTCTTTTTCCTTATTAAAAATCATAAAAGCGAGAACAAAAATATGGGTAACTGTTTGAATTTACACCACAATCTCACAAAAGCATCCCTAAAGTCCCGACTTGCCACAAGATGAAAAGCGCATAAAGATATTATAAAAAAAAATGATTCACACACAAAAAAGCAAAACCAAGTCAAAAAGAAAATCCTCTTCGAAAAAAAAACCGCTAAAAGATACATTAAAGTGTTGTCGTAAAACCTGCGAACGAACGCCGACCATCCACGCTTTATTACACGCCTGAATGCATGAACGCGTTGTCCTTTTGTAGCCGAAAACATATGTATGAATGTCTGTGTGTTGGTAGTAGGTGAAAGGAATAACAAACAACTCCTAAAGGATAATGTCATCACAGCTACTACAGCTGGGTGAGCATGTGTGTGGGTGTGTTTGTGTGTTTATAACGTAAAGGAAGTATGTCATTTGTCTGGTCAAAGGAGAGCCACAGGAATTGAGAAAAAAAAACAAGGAAGGAAAAATCACTAAAGGTAACAACACATTTAGATCCTGCGGATCCTTAAAAATATTCTTAAAAAAATCCACGCCTTCTAGAGGTCCTTGAAAAAATATTTTTAAAAAATCCACGCCTTCTAGAGGTCCTTGAAAAAATATTCTTAAAAAAATCCTCGAATACTAAAGGTCCTGGAAAAAATATTTTTAAAAAAATCCACGAATACTAAAGGTCCTTGAAAAAATATTCTTAAGAAAAATCAACGCCTTCTAAAGGTCCTTGAAAAAATATTCTTTAAAAAATCCACGAATACTAAAGGTCCTTGAAAAAATATTTTTAAAAAATCCACGAATACTAAAGGTCCTTGAAAAAATATTCTTAAAAAATCCACGCCTTCTAAAAGTCCTTAAAAAAATATTCCGAAAAAAATCCACGCCTTGTAAAGGTCATTGAAAAAATTTTCTTAAAAAATCCATGCCTTCTAAAGGTGCTTGAAAAAATATTTTAAAAAAAATCCACAAATACTAAAGGTCCTTGAAAAAATATTTTAAAAAAAATCCACAAATACTAAAGGTCCTTGAAAAAATATTCTTAAAAAAATCCACGCCTTCTAAAGGTCCTTGAAAAAATATTCTTAAAAAAATCCACGCCTTCTAAAGGTCTTTGAAAAAATATTCTTAAAAAAGTCCACGAATACTAAAGGTCCTTGAAAAAAATATTTTTAAAAAAATCCACGAATACTAAAGGTCCTTGAAAAAATATTCTTAAAAAAATCCACGAATACTAAAGGTCCCTGAAAAAAATATTCTTAAAAAATCCACGCCTTCTAAGGGTCCTTGAAAAAATATTCTTAAAAAATCCATGCCTTCTAAAGGTCCTTGAAAAAATATCCATAAAAAAATCCACGCCTTCTAAAGGTCCATGAAAAAATATTCTTAAAAAAATCCACGCCTTCTAAAGGTCCTTGAAAAAATATTCTTAAAAAAATCCACGCCTTCTAAAGGTCCTTGAAAAAATATCCATAAAAAAATCCACGAATACTAAAGGTCCTTGAAAAAATATTCTTAAAAAATCCACGCCTTCTAAAGGTCCTTGAAAAAATATTCTTAAAAAAATCCACGAATACTAAAGGTCCTTGAAAAAATATTTTTAAAAAAATCCACGAATACTAAAGGTACTTGAAAAAATCTTCTTAAAAAAATCCACGCCTTCTAAAGGTCCTTGAAAAAATATCCATAAAAAAATCCATGCCTTCTAAAGGTCCTTGAAAAAATATTCTTAAAAAGTCCACGCATTCTAAAGGTCCTTGAAAAAATATTTTTTAAAAAATCCACGCCTTCTAAAGGTCTTTGAAAAAATTAAAATCCACGCATTCTAAATGTCCTTGAAAGAATATTCTTAAAAAAATCCATGCCTTCTAAAGGTTCTTGAAAAAAATATTATTTGAAAAATCGACTCTTTCTAAAGGTCCTTGAAAAAATATAGAAGTCCACGCCTTCTAAAGGCCCTTCAAAAAATATCCTTTAAAAATCCACTCATTCTAAAGGTTCTTCAATTTTTTTAAGAAGTCCACGCCTTCTAAAGGTCCTTAAAAAATCATTTTTAAAAAACGTCTTGTGTAGATCCTTAAAAAAATAATTTTTAAGAAATCCGCGATTTTTGAAAAAAAAAATCCTGAAAAAAAATATTTTCCCTTTGTTCCCTACATTCTCCCATTTTTTCCTAATGCAGTGTTCCTCGTCCCACCCATTTTTTTAATAAATCAAAGTGACACATAAAATGTCACCAAAGACATTTCGTCCCCTACCTCCCCCAACACCCTCTCTCTCTCTAGCATTTACTTACCCGTTCAGCCTGTTGAATGCATTGCAGCTCCAGTGTTCGATTAACATACGAAGACATATCGGTGTTACCGATGGCCAGCGCAGCTGCCGTCTCAATATCCTCTAAACGCAAAATATCACCATCTCCGGTGATATGTCCGGTGCTTGGTGTGGCGGTGACAGTGGCCAGCAAGGCATTGGCCTGTTCCAGCATGTCCGTTGAAAAATTGGCAAATACATCGCCTAAATCAATGGCGGCAGTGCCGGATAAACTGTCTACCAAGGCATTGAGATCCGATGTGTCCATTATTGTGTTTGCTTGTGTGTGGGTGACAACGTGAGTGTGGAATAATGATGACGTTGTTGAATGATGAGGGACGACAAGTAATCTTGTCGTAGTAGTAGATGAATTGTCGTTGGTGTTGTTGTAGTTGTAGTTGTTAATGTTGCATTCAACGTTTTCTGTTGTAGATTGCTTGGCTTTTGATGCCACGTTCAATTTATGAGCTGCCAGTTGGAAATGTTCGTGTGTTCGGTGGGTTGATGGTCGATTGGACAGGGATTGTGTTGCATTTATGCCCAATGCAGTTATTGCCCTTTGGGTAGGAAGGGAGATGTGGGTGTTGGTGTCGGTGTGGGTATTGATTTTCTTTTAGTTACCACCACCAGTTGCCGCTGCGTTGCCACCAATCTAAAATTAAATTAAAAAACGTAACGAATATTATCAATGCAAAACAATGGCAGGTCTTTTTTTGCGATAAGATTGGAATAATAAATGTAATAGAATGTAAATGGATATTAGAGGATATGCAGGACATAACAAAAGCGGAATCGAATCGAATGGAATGAAATGAAACTAGGAATATTGGTCAATAACAAAGCAATCAATGCCAGGAGGCTTTTAAGCTTTTGATTGCGATGCACGGAATAGATTCAGTGGGATTTTATGGAGGCAGAATTGTTCGAAAAACCAATGCAGTGAAACTCAATATTGGATTGAATGAATGAGAGAGTCACTACGTGGATTTATAAAAAAAAATTTTTTGCAAAGGACCATTGGAAAAAAATATTTTTTTTATTTATAATAGGCGTGGATTTTTTTTTAAATATTTTTCAAAGATCCACCAAGGTATGTATTAAAAAAAAAAAAATACGATGCTGTATTTTTTAAAAATATATTTTTTAAGGATCCATACAAGGCTAAGCCCAGGCTTATCTTGGTCCATCTCTCATCTCAATTGTGGACACTGACCTCCCCGTGGTGTCACCTGGGGTAAGTAACTATTTTCATCATCCATTGAAATAGTGAGTTAAATGTGCCGCGAGTTCACCATATGAACTATAAAAAATGGGTTGAGGCAGCGGGTTAGTTGTCCACACTCAGAAAACCCCTCTATGAAAAAGCTAAGAAAAAGAAAACCCAACCCCCCAATGTTGACGACCACCACAAACTTATAAAGAACCACGATCTGCGAATCTGCGCTTGGTGTGCGTACGTTGTACAGAACAGGCGCAGTTTTCACCTTGGCGGATGTACTCGAGAAGTAGAAAGCCGATATTGTTGACTTACAGGAAGTGTGATGGAAAGCGACAGGCGTAAGTAAATCAAATGATTACGCCCTGTATTATAGCTGCCATGAAATGAGACGTGAATTTGGCTGCGGATTTATGGTTAATAGGAGAATAAAAGACCTCGTCTCCAGATTCACTCCAGTAGATGAGCGAATTGCTATAATCCGCATAAAAGCGAAGTTCTTCTACATCAGTCTTGTTTGCGCCCATGCTCCGACGAAAGACAAAGATGAACAGACCAAAGACATTTTTTTGCGAGCGCCTAGAAACTGAATATGATCGCTGTCCTATCCATGACATTAAAATTCTGTTAGGAGATTTTAATGCAAAAATCGGAAGGGAAAATATTTTTGGTCCCACTGTCGGAAAATTCATACTTCACGTAGAAACATCCGACAACGGCATGAGGTTGATTAACTTCGCGGCAGCAAAAAACATGGTATTTAACAGCACCAGATTCAAGCATGTCGATATACACAAGGCCACCTGGATTTCGCCTGATCAAGCAACGAGAAATCAAATTGACCATGTTGTGATAGACGAAAGGCATTCATACAGTGTTTTAGACGTCCGATCGATCCGAGGAGCGAATATCGATACGGACCATTATCTTGTGGCAGCCAAGGTTCGCACCCGTCTTAATGTAGCAGCAAAGGTGCGATCTAATGTAACACGGAAACTCGACGCCGAAAAGCTGCAAACAACACAGGTAGGAGAGGCCTGCTCCGCTCAATATACCCAACTGCTTGACGAAAGCACTTCTTGTCCCGATAATAGTATAGAAACGCAATGGCAAAGAATTGCCCACTCCCTACAAACTGCAGCAAAAGTAACACTTGGGTACCAAAGACTAACATCAATAAATCAGGGGTACGATCAGGAGTCATACGAAAAACGCAGCGTATAGGGCAACCCTACGGACAGTAGCAACACGTAATGCGATGGAAAACTATCGCGAGAAAAGGAGAGAGGAGAAACGTATTTTCAGAAAAAAGAAAGAAGAAAGAACAAGAAAAACGTGAGCGTGAGCAAATCGAGACGTACAGGAGTCAGTATGAAGTCCGAAAATTCTACCAAGAGTAAAACACCAAACCGAAGGCTTTGGTGCAGGCACAACCTTCTGTAGAGATGAAGAAGCAAACCTGGTGATAGATACACACAGCGTGCTGAGGATCTGGAAGGAGCATTTTGATAAACTTCTAGTATCAAATAGTAGCGGTGAAGAGGATACCCCAGAACCAATAATAGATGAAGGTATAGAGTGTATACCACCTAGACAAGATGAGGTCAGAATAGCAATTAATGGGCTGAAGAATAATAAAGCAGCAGGTGCCGATGGGTTACAAGCCGAACTATTCCAGACTGGTGGTCTGATGCTGCTAAGGAGCATGCACCAGCTGATTAGTACAATTTGACTAGAGGAAAGCATGTCCAATGATTGGAACCTCAGCATTCTGTGTCCCGTGTACAAAAAGGAGACAGGACAATATGTGCCAACTATATAGGAATAAGTATCCTTCCCATCGCATATAAAGTGCTATCCAGCGTGCTGTGTGAAAGACTGAAGCCAATGGTCAACAACATTATTTGACCATACCAATGCGTTTTCAGACCTGGCATGTCCACCATTGACCAGATTTTCACTCTGAGCCAAATTCTGGAAAAAACCCACGAAAAACACATCGAAACTTTCCAACTATTCGTCGACTATAAAGCCGCATTCGACAGCCCTATCCGTTCAGAGGTGTTTAATGCCATGTCTGCGTTCGGCATTCTTGCAAAATTAATGCGCAGTTAAAGTCGGAAAGGACCTATCGATTCAGACAATTTGAACGTTTGTCGTGTGACCTTTTTAACATCTTGCTGGAACAGGTCATACGAGACGCAAACTTTGTACACTAAATAACACCAGTTACTCGCCTACGCCGATGACATCGACATAATTGGTCGAACACTGAGAGCGGTAACAGTCACCTTTGAACAAATTAAGAAGGAGTCTGCCAAAGTGGTTCGTGGCAGTAAACGGCGAAAAGACCAAGCTGATGGTATCGACGCGCAAGACGTTCAGTTGACTCGGACCAACTGCGGAACTTGAGACCTTCAGCTTCGAGGTATTTAAAGATTTTATATACCTTGATACCGCCATTAATAAAATAATAAAACGAATGACATCAGTTTTGAAATTCGGAGAAGGATAGTGTTGGCCAACAGATGCTACTATGGTCTGAGCAAACAACTCAAAAGGAAGGCCTCCTCCCGCAAGACCAAACCCCCACTCTACAAGACGCTGTTATACGGATCTGAAGCATGGGTATTTACGCAAGCAGATGAGGCAGCTCTTGGGGTGTTTGTGAGAAAAATTCTCCTAAAGATCTATGGACCGATCTGCGTTGACGGTGAATATCACCGTCGAATGAACCATGAGTTGTATCAGCTATTCTCGGACATCGACATTGTTAGACGTATTGAGCTGCAGCGACTACTTTTGCTAGGTCATGTTGTGAGAAGGGGAAGGTTCACGCAGAAGGGGAAGGCCACGAATAAGATGGAAAGATCAAGTGGAAGACAACGTTGCCGAATATGATATTTTGAACTTATGTAGGTCTATGTAGGTCTTTGAAAAACTTATTTAAAAAATCCACGCCTTATGTAGGTCTATGTAGGTCTTTGAAAAACTTATTTAAAAAATCCACGCCTTATGTAGGTCTATGTAGGTCTTTGAAAAACTTATTTAAAAAATCCACGCCTTATGTAGGTCTTTGAAAAACTTATTTAAAAAATCCACACCTTATGTAGGTCTATGTAGGTCATTGAAAAAAGTTATTTAAAAAATCCACGCCTTATGAAGGTCTATGTAGGTCATTGAAAAAAGTTATTTAAAAAATTAATCTATGTAGGTCTTTGAAAAACTTATTTAAAAAATCCACACCTTATGTAGGTCTATGAATTGAAAATATTATTTAAAAAATCCACGCCTTATGTAGGTCTTTGAAAAACTTATTTAAAAAATCCACGCCTTATGTAGGTCTATGTAGGTCTTTGAAAAACTTATTTAAAAAATCCACGCCTTGTGTAGGTCATTGAAAAAAGTTATTTAAAAAATCCACGCCTCATGTAGGTCCTTGAAAATTATTCATAAAAATTTCCACTTTTGAAGGCCTTGAAGCAATATTTTTTAACAAATTATTAGCCGGCTTCATACAACACCACTCAACTTCCCATAACGAATATATAGAGTACCACACCTTACCCACTTTCCAGCGCCTAACATTTTTCTTATTTTTATTTAAGAATTTTATTATTATTTTTAAAATTTATGATTTCTGTGGAATTTAATGCTGCATTCTATAAACCAGATTTTTTCCCTCTCAACGTTTTCAACAGTTTTATTAAAATGATTACTTTATTATTATTATTAGTGGTGTGGTTTATATAATCACACATAGCCATGTATATAAAGATTCAGCACTTTTTCGCCCGACTTGTTTATGAAACAGAAATTAAGATGATTATCACTTTAGGATTTTTTTTTATTTTGGTGTTCTGTTGATAGTCGCCGTCTATGTTTTAAAATCACCACTGCGGTGTGACAAATAGAATCCACACTTACTTATACACCATTCACACAATGGACATTAAATAGATTTCCATACATTTCCGTTTCTTTTTCGGGATTTTTGTTCTTTCGATTGTGGCGTTTTTTTAGAACGTCAGTGAGGGAAATTCGTTCACATTGCTTCTATTGTTTAGATTTTGGTGCGTGTTGTTGTTTATTTTTTTTGAAATGTAATTTTTGGACCTTGCGGAAGGTGCCAATCAGTTCAATTCGACGTTAGTTATTTTTTTTCTCCCGCTATATAGTTTTTTTCCGATTTTTTAGTGACGCGAATAATTTGCTATTGTGCGATTTTTATTGCGCGGTCTGTGCGTTAGCGTTCTTTTTAATCAACTGCCAAAAATGGGAATTCTGCGTCGGGCTGGAACCTCGCATTTAGATATGAGAACAGAGAGGAAGAAAGCAAAAGCAGCCAAAAAGGCAATACCGTGCCTTGAAAAAATTTCTTTAAAAAAATGCATTTGTTGGGTGTAGGCCTTGAAAAAATATTCTTTAATAAATCCACGCCTTGGTCTAGGCCTTGAAAAAATATTCTTTAAAAATCCACGCCTTGGTCTAGGCCTTGAAAAAATATTCTTTAAAAATCCACGCCTTGGTCTAGGCCTTGAAAAAATATTCTTTAAAAATCCACGCCTTGGTCTAGGCCTTGAAAAAATATTCTTTAAAAATCCACGCCTTGGTCTAGGCCTTGAAAAAATATTCTTTAAAAATCCACGCCTTGGTCTAGGCCTTGAAAAAATATTCTTTAAAAATCCACGCCTTGGTCTAGGCCTTGAAAAAATATTCTTTAAAAATCCACGCCTTGGTCTAGGCCTTGAAAAAATATTCTTTAAAAATCGCCTTGGTCTAGGCCTTGAAAAAATATTCTTTAAAAATCCACGCCTTGGTCTAGGCCTTGAAAAAATATTCTTTAAAAATCCACGCCTTGGTCTAGGCCTTGAAAAAATATTCTTTAAAAATCCACGCCTTGGTCTAGGCCTTGAAAAAATATTCTTTAAAAATCCACGCATTGTCTAGGCCTTGAAAAAATATTCTTTAAAAATCCACGCCTTGGTCTAGGCCTTGAAAAAATATTCTTTAAAAATCCACGCCTTGGTCTAGGCCTTGAAAAAATATTCTTTAAAAATCCACGCCTTGGTCTAGGCCTTGAAAAAATATTCTTTAAAAATCCACGCCTTGGTCTAGGCCTTGAAAAAATATTCTTTAAAAATCCACGCCTTGGTCTAGGCCTTGAAAAAATATTCTTTAAAAATCCACGCCTTGGTCTAGGCCTTGAAAAAATAATCTTTAATAAATCCACGCCTTGGTCTAGGCCTTGAAAAAATAATCTTTAATAAATCCACGCCTTGGTCTAGGCCTTGAAAAAATATTCTTTAAAAATCCACGCCTTGGTCTAGGCCTTGAAAAAATATTCTTTAAAAATCCACGCCTTGGTCTAGGCCTTGAAAAAATATTCTTTAAAAATCCACGCCTTGGTCTAGGCCTTGAAAAAATATTCTTTAAAAATCCACGCCTTGGTCTAGGCCTTGAAAAAATATTCTAGGCCTTGAAAAAATATTCTTTAAAAATCCACGCCTTGGTCTAGGCCTTGAAAAAATATTCTTTAAAAATCCACGCCTTGGTCTAGGCCTTGAAAAAATATTCTTTAAAAATCCACGCCTTGGTCTAGGCCTTGAAAAAATATTCTTTAAAAATCCACGCCTTGGTCTAGGCCTTGAAAAAATATTCTTTAAAAATCCACGCCTTGGTCTAGGCCTTGAAAAAATATTCTTTCTAGGCCTTGAAAAAATATTCTAAAAATCCACGCCTTGGTCTAGGCCTTGAAAAAATATTCTTTAAAAATCCACGCCTTGGTCTAGGCCTTGAAAAAATATTCTTTAAAAATCCACGCCTTGGTCTAGGCCTTGAAAAAATATTCTTTAAAAATCCACGCCTTGTTCTTGAAAAAATATTCTTTAAAAATCCACGCCTTTGAAAAAATATTCTTTAAAAATCCACGCCTTGTTCTAGGCATTGAAAAAATATTCTTTAAAAATCTATGCCTTGGTCTAGGCCTTGAAAAAATATTCTTTAAAAACCCACGCCTTGGTCTAGGCCTTGAACAAATATTCTTTAAAAATCCACGCCTTGGTCTAGGCCCTTGAAAAATATTCTTTAATAAATCCACGCCTCAGTCTAGGCCTTGAAAAAAATATTCTTTAATAAATCAACGCCTTGTCTAGGCCTTGAAAAAATATTCTTTAATAAATCCACGCCTTGTCTAGGCCTTGAAAAAATATTCTTTAATAAATCCACGCCTTGTCTAGGCCTTGAAAAAATATTCTTTAATAAATCCACGCCTTGTCTAGGCCTTGAAAAAATATTCTTTAATAAATCCACGCCTTGTCTAGGCCTTGAAAAAATATTCATTAATAAATCCACGCCTTGTCTAGGCCTTGAAAAAATATTCTTTAATAAATCCACGCCTTGTCTAGGCCTTGAAAAAATATTCTTTAATAAATCCACGCCTTGTCTAGGCCTTGAAAAAATATTCTTTAATAAATCCACGCCTTGTCTAGGCCTTGAAAAAATATTCTTTAATAAATCTACGCCTTGTCTAGGCCTTGAAAAAATATTCTTTAAGAAATCTACGCCTTGTCTAGGCCTTGAAAAAATATTCTTTAAGAAATCTACGCCTTGTCTAGGCCTTGAAAAAATATTCTTTAAGAAATCTACGCCTTGTCTAGGCCTTGAAAAAATATTCTTTAAAAATGAAAAACATTTGTTTTAAATCTACCTTGGTCTAGGCCTTGAAAATATGTGGTTATTAAAAGTACGGACTTAACACTAATGCATTAATGATGGTGATTGTGAATTTGCTGCTGCTTCTGCCGCCATTTTAGCCGGTATTTAAATAAACCTTCCCAAAAATAAAACAATGAGAAAATGAATGAACAGAAGAGAAAAAAAAAACTGAATTATTTTTGATATCTTGGCTGCTGATAACACCAGAAAAACAAAAATACATGGAAAACAAACAGAAATACAATTGAAAATGTTTTTTGTGTTTTTTTTTCTTTGCCAAATTTTATGATCTTCATATCTCGTCCAGTCCAGCCCAAGTACCAGCAACACCCTTGGGCAATAACATGTGAATAGAATTTTGGTTACAGTTTTTTTTTGGGGAGAGGTGGGGGGTCCTTTATGGCTAAACACACTTGTGTTTGGTCCAAACACACACACACACACCCGAAATATCTTCTTCGTTGGTTACGCTTTTGGTTTGGTTTATGCTGGTTTGCCATTATCTGAAGCAACCTTAGTGCCGGGGTATTTGTTGTTGTGTTTTTATTATTTTTTTTGAGATTTTGACCAACTGATAAGGAAAATGAAAGAAAATTACAACACAAATGTCATAAAGTTAAACATGCGGCGTGTGCTATGTCAAGATTAGCATTAAATCAATAACACGGTTAATGCCTGGCAAAAAAGAAAGTGAGAGTGAAAGAATGAAAGAGAGAGTGCTAGGGACCTACATAAGGCGTGGATTTTTTCAAAGAAAAATTTTTCTGGGGCCTACATAAGGCTTGGATTTTTTAAGAAATATTTATCAGGGACCTGTATAAGGCGTGGATTTTTTAAAAAATATTTTTCAGGGACCTGTATAAGGCGGGGATTGTTTAAAAAATATTTTTCAGGGACCTGTATAAGGCGGGGATTTTTTAAAAAATATTTTTCAGGGACCTGTATAAGGCGTGGAGTTTTTAAAAAATATTTTTCAGGGACCTGTATAAGGTGTGGATTTTTTAAAAAATATTTTTCAGGGACTGTGTAAGGCGTGGATTTTTTAACAAATATTTTTCAGAGACCTGTATAAGGCGTGGATTTTTTAAAAAAATATTTTTCAGGGACCTGTATAAGGCGTGGATTTTCAAAAAAGTATTTTTCAGGGACCTTTATAAGGCGTGGATTTTTTAAAAAATATTTTTCAGGGACCTGTATAAGGCGTGGATTTTTAAAAAATATTTTTCAGGGACCTGGATTTTTTAAAGAATATTTTCAGAGACCTACAAAAGGCGTGGATTTTTAAAGAATATTTTCAGGGACCTACAAAAGGCGTGGATTTTTAAAGAATATTTTCAGGGACCTACAAAAGGCGTGGATTTTTAAAGAATATTTTCAGGGACCTACAAAAGGCGTGGATTTTTAAAGAATATTTTCAGGGACCTGTATAAGGCGTGGATTTTTTAAAAAAATATTTTTCAGGGACCTGTATAAGGCGTGGATTTTTTAAAAAATATTTTTCAGGGACCTGTATAAGGCGTGGATTTTTTAAAAAATATTTTTCAGGGACCTGTATAAGGCGTGGATTTTTTAAAAAATATTTTTCAGGGACTGTGTAAGGCGTGGATTTTTTAACAAATATTTTTCAGGGACCTGTATAAGGCGTGGATTTTTTAAAAAAATATTTTTCAGGGACCTGTATAAGGCGTGGATTTTTAAAAAATATTTTTCAGGGACCTTTATAAGGCGTGGATTTTTTAAAAAATATTTTTCAGGGACCTGTATAAGGCGTGGATTTTTAAAAAATATTTTTCAGGGACCTGGATTTTTTAAAGAATATTTTCAGAGACCTACAAAAGGCGTGGATTTTTAAAGAATATTTTCAGGGACCTACAAAAGGCGTGGATTTTTAAAGAATATTTTCAGGGACCTACAAAAGGCGTGGATTTTTAAAGAATATTTTCAGGGACCTACAAAAGGCGTGGATTTTTAAAGAATATTTTCAGGGACCTACAAAAGGCGTGGATTTTTAAAGAATATTTTCAGGGACCTACAAAAGGCGTGGATTTTTAAAGAATATTTTCAGGGACCTGTATAAGGCGTGGATTTTTTAAAAAAATATTTTTCAGGGACCTGTATAAGGCGTGGATTTTTTAAAAAATATTTTTCAGGGACCTGTATAAGGCGTGGATTTTTTAAAAAATATTTTTCAGGGACCTGTATAAGGCGTGGATTTTTTAAAAAATGTTTTTCAAGGACCTGTATAAGGCGTGGATTTTTTAAAAAATATTTTTCAAGGACCTGTATAAGGCGTGGATTTTTTAAAGAATATTTTTTCAGGGACCTGTATAAGGCGTGGATTTTTTAAAGAATATTTTTTCAGGGACCTGTATAAGGCGTGGATTTTTTAAAGAATATTTTTTCAGGGACCTGTATAAGGCGTGGATTTTTTAACAAATATTTTTTAAGGACCTAAAAGGCGTGGATTTAAAAAAAAAATTTCAAGGCCTATATAAGGCGTGGATTTTTTAACAAATATTTTTCAGGGACCTGTATAAGGCGTGGATTTTTTAACAAATATTTTTCAGGGACCTGTATAAGGCGTGGATTTTTTAACAAATATTTTTCAGGGACCTGTATAAGGCGTGGATTTTTTAACAAATATTTTTCAGGGACCTGTATAAGGCGTGGATTTTTTAACAAATATTTTTCAGGGACCTGTATAAGGCGTGGATTTTTTAACAAATATTTTTCAGGGACCTGTATAAGGCGTGGATTTTTTAACAAATATTTTTCAGGGACCTGTATAAGGCGTGGATTTTTTAACAACTATTTTTCAGGGACCTGTATAAGGCGTGGATTTTTTAACAAATATTTTTCAGGAACCTGTATAAGGCGTGGATTTTTTAACAAATATTTTTCAGGGACCTGGATTTTTTAAAGAATATTTTCAGAGACCTACAAAAGGCGTGGACTTTTAAAGAATATTTTCAGAGACCTACAAAAGGCGTGGATTTTTAAAGAATATTTTCAGGGACCTACAAAAGGCGTGGATTTTTAAAGAATATTTTCAGGGACCTACAAAAGGCGTGGATTTTTAAAGAATATTTTCAGGGACCTACAAAAGGCGTGGATTTTTAAAGAATATTTTCAGGCACCTACAAAAGGCGTGGATTTTTAAAGAATATTTTCAGGCACCTACAAAAGGCGTGGATTTTTAAAGAATATTTTCAGGCACCTACAAAAGGCGTGGATTTTTAAAGAATATTTTCAGGCACCTACAAAAGGCGTGGATTTTTAATGAATATTTTCAGGGACATACAAAAGGCGTGGATTTTTTAAAAAAATATTTTTTCAGGGACCTATATATATATATATATATATTGAGTTAATTATTTAAAAATTATTCCCTTTGAGAGGCCAATGAATTATTCAAATATCTTCATGACATTTCTGATCGTTTTTACTCCATTTGTCTGTTATCAGATTATTCCAAATAAGGTCATTAAACTCCCAAATGCTGAACTTAGTCCCGTCTCTAAAATCCAGACATACATCTTCATAGCAAATAGCTGTGGACAAATGTTATATCTCCTTAGCGTAATCATAATGACATATTTAATATTTGATAACTTCTCACCCCGCCCCTGTCCAACATCGTTATTAACCAGCAACAATCTGTTGCTTTCTATCTTCACTTTAATTAATGTATAAGGACATTAAGAACGATGGAATAATCAGAAGTTACCTTTAATAAAAGCAACTGAAATGAAAATAATTTTTTGAATATTCATAACCTTAGGTAGTAGACCAGCTTGTTAATCAACTGCCATTGACTGAATATGAAGCTATGTACACGTATATGCTTTCCTATTAATATGTATTTTGGCACAGAGGGTAATTAAAAGTGACAGGTTTATTTACATCCCAGTGAGCGGAGCAGTATAGTCGGATGGGGAACTCTAACTTTCTGCGGATTTTTAATGCGAGCCTGGGCAATATTTCGTGATATTTGCACACTGTTGCCCGATAAGAGGTCAACAGCACCTCTTCCTCTTCACCGTGGGTTGTGATATTCGACTTATAGTTGTGGCCTATAGATCGACTGGAAAAAAATAAGTTTTTGGTCCACTTCATCCCAAAATTATTATCTGATCATCACTGAAAATTATAGGCGTTATCCTTGACCATAACTGGAACCTCATGGAACATTTCAAAGCGATCATCGTCATATTTCCGCACTCTAGTGTGGTAGTGGGTTACTAATTAATATCAGAATACGTATTTAAGTGCAACTCCCTCAATTTTAAGGCCAACCACTCCTCTTGGATATTCTATCAACTTCTCGGGTCTATGTTCTTCAGGATTAAATATATACGCCATAGAATACACACAAAAGTCAAATGGACCCGCTACATTTTGACCGATCTTTATCAAACCAGGCATGCTTATTCCTTAACCCGATCCCCTTCTCCATGTAAAATTTTGCGATGTTTGGACCATAATTGCGGCCTCTAGAGCGACCAGAAAAACCGACAAAAATTAATTATTTGGTCAATTTCATCCCCCAAATATTAACCGATCTTTACCAAAAACAATAGGGGTCTTCATTGGGCGGAACCCATCCTACTTGCAAAATTTCGTGATGATTGGTCCATAACTGTGGCTTGTGTCGTGTTTACAAATTATAATGGACGGACACATATGTCTAGATCGACTCAGCTAGTCAAGATATGAGGATCGGTATACTTAAAGGGGGGTCTAGAACCAATATTTCGCGGCGTTACAAACTCTTGGGGCTACACAAAGCTATAATACCCTGACAACATAATTGTGTAGGGTATAATAATTAAAGAATATTCTCAATTTTTTTAAACCAGTCCTATTCCCTAAAATATCCACGCCTATTAAAGAAATATTCCCTATTACCGAAATATTCCCTAAAAATCCACGTCCGTCTTAGGCCTTGAAGAAATATTCCTCAAAAAAGCCACGCCTGTCTTGAGCCTTGAAAAAATATTTTTCAAAAAATCCACACCTGTCTTGAGCCTTGAAAAAATCCACGCCTGTATTAGGCTTTGAAAACAATTAAGTATTAAGTTTGGGCCTTGAAACAATCCACACCTGTCTTAGGCCTTGAAAAATTCCACTCCTCTCTTAGGCCTTGAAAAATTCCACGCCTCTCTTAGGCCTTGAAAAAAATTCTTACCTGTCTTAGGCATTAAAAATATCCACGCCTGTCTTAGGCTTTGAAAAATTCCACGTCTATCTTAGGCCTTGAAAAAATCCACGTATGTCTTAGGCCTTGAGAAAAGTCCACGCCTGTCTTAGGCCTTAAAAAAATACACGCCTGTCTTAGGCCTGGAAAAAATCCACTCCTCTCTTAGGCCTTGAAAAATTCCACGCCTCTCTTAGGCCTTGAAAAAAATTCTCACCTGTCTTAGGCATTAAAAAATCCACGCCTGTCTTAGGCCTTGAAAAAATACACGGCTGTCTTAGGCCTGGAAAAAATCCACTCCTCTCTTAGGCCTTGAAAAATTCCACGCCTCTCTTAGGCCTTGAAAAAAATTCTCACCTGTCTTAGGCATTAAAAAATCCACGCCTGTCTTAGGCTTTGAAAAATTCCACGTCTAGCTTAGGCCTTGAAAAAATCCACGTCTGACTTAGGCCTTGAAAAAATCATCGCCTGTCTTACCCTTGAAAAAATCTACGTCTGTCTTAGGCCTTGAAAAAATCCAAGAGTGTGTAGGGCCTTGGAAAAATATTCTTTCAAAAATCTACGTCTTGAGATGCCTTGGAAAAATATTCTTTAAAAATCCACGCCTTGAGTGGGCTTCTTCTTTAAAAAATCCACGCCTTTTTGAGACTTTGAAAAAATATGTATTAAAAATCTACGCCTATTTGAGATTTTGAAAAAAATTTCTTTAAAAAATCCACGCCTATTTGAGACCATGAAGAAATGTTTGTTTTTAAAATCCTTCAATTTTTTTCCAAAAATCCACACCTTGTATTTTAAACAATATTTTTTTTAAAGCCTCTCAAGGCGTGGATTTTTTAAACAATATTTTTTTCAAAGCCTCTCAAGGCGTGGATTTTTTAAACAATATTTTTCAAGGCGTCGATTTTTTATAGAATATTTTTTAAGGCGTCGATTTTTTATAGAATATTTTTTTTAAGGCGTCGATTTTTTAAAGAATATTTTTCAAGGCGTCGATTTTTTATAGAATATTTTTTCAAGGCGTCGATTTTTTAAAGAATATTTTTTAAGGCGTCGATTTTTTGTAGAATATTTTTTCAAGGCGTTGATTTTTTAAAGAAAATCCACGCCTATTTGAGACCATGAAGAAATGTTTGTTTTTAAAATCCTTCAATTTTTTTCCAAAAATCCACACCTTGTATTGCCCCATGAAAAAATATTCTTCCAGAACCACTTATACGTAATTTAATTACATATTAATTAAAGTGTATAGCTAAGGATTCCTAATATATCTCTATCGAAGTGACCTTTCATTCCTTCAGAAAACACAAAACTATTACATACGTGACTAACAAAAAGTCATTATCGTCCTGCCTACAAAAAAAATCTATTTATGTTTGTAAAAAAAGACATTAAAAGGCCATTAGTAACAAGTGTCAATAATGAAACCCACTCCAGTTGGGGTCTTCAATAACTACCTATATGAATTCCGGCTCTTTCAGATGACAAAAAATAACACACCGAAATGATATGTTGTCGGCAGAAGATTTAATTATAGGCCATAACATGGCAAATCTGTTGATACGATTTTTTGTTTGTTAATTACAATAGAGGAACAAATTGTTAGAACGTGTAGATATTTGGTATGTGGTAGTTATGTATGACATGTGTGTGTGTGAATGGCAAAAAACCCCAAAATGCCATAAGGGCTCATAAATCCTTCGTATCTGATAACAAATGTTGCACAACAAGGGGTTATGCGGGTTAATTTCAAAAATGTCTACCAAAAATATTTTTTTCTTTGAAATTTTTATGCTCTACAAGGGAGTGATGGATATATGACAATGAACGCCCCCTGTCAACATTGTCCTCAATTTACTTCTTCAAATCTGTGTGTGTGTGTTGTTTTCCTAGGTCAGGAAGGTTCACCTTTATCTTGACGTTGCCAGTTTATTTTTAGACCAAACTGTCTCAAAAGTTAATAACAAATAATGCAGAGCATCGTAAAAATGCTACACCTAGTAAATATTTTGACATATCTATATTAAAAAAAAAATAACAAAGAATTTCATTCACAGAAAACAGAAAAAATAAATAATTATTCGGCAAACATTTGTTTAGTTAGTTCGTGCCACAAATGACAGGCGTGTACACCCTTTCATCTCCTCGTTCTGGGAAAATTTATAAAAAAAAAATAATAAAAAATTCATAATTAAAATAAACATTGAATTTTTTTCTTAAATCAAAATTTGAAACAATTTCCAAGAAGATATTTACAACACACACCCACACATTTATACAAATATAACATAGACGAAAAATCTGACAGGCCTATGCTAATGCCGCCACTGCTGTCTGGATTGTTTGTGGCCGCAGATGTGTGTCAAAAATCCGCTGCGAAGAATACTTTTGACAAATTTATGGACTGGCGAGTGGTGGTTGTGGTGTCGCTCCAGCAAAAACTTGACAATTTAAGGAACTGCGTAAATAATGAATGTCGAAAAAATTTGCAACTTTTGAAAATTTACGACCTAGGAGACAGACCAGCAACTGAAGAGGTAGGTATTTTTTGGTAACAAATAGTTTTTTTTATCAAAAGACGGGTATTTTTTAAAAAATAAATTTCTAAGGTCCACCAAAAGGTGTGGATTTTTTTTGAAAAAAATATTTTAAAGGTTTACCAATAGGCGTGGATTCTTAAAAGAATATTTTTCAAGGCCTCTAATAAGGCGTGGATTTTTTAAAGAATATTTTTTCAAGGCCTCTCAAGGCGTGGATTTTTCAAAGGATATTTTTTCAATTCCTCTCAAGGCGTGGATTTTTTAAAGAATATTTTTTTTCAAGGCCTCTTAAGGCTTGGATTTTTTAAAGGATATTTTTTCAAGGCCTCTCAAGGCGTGGATTTTTTAAAGGATATTTTTTCAAGGCCTCTCAAGGCGTGGATTTTTTAAAGGATATTTTTTCAAGGCCTTTCAAGGCGTGGATTTTTTAAAGGATATTTTTTCAAGGCCTCTCAAGGCGTGGATTTTTTAAAGGATATTTTTTCAAGGCCTCACAAGGCGTGGATTTTTTAAGGGATATTTTTTCAAGGCCTCTCAAGGCGTGGATTTTTTAAAGGATATTATTTCAAGGCCTCTCAAGGCGTGGATTTTTTAAAGGATATTTTTCCAGGCCTGGATTTCTTTAAGATTTGTTAAGGAATTACATATGGAAGTTTTTATACCCTTCACCAGACTGTGGTACAGGTGCACACTTTGTTCATATGTTTGTAAATGGCAAAAGGAAATGAGATAGACCCATAGTTCCTTTTGAGAATGTGTATAGAATCACATTCTGAGTCGATTTATACATCTTCGTCTGTTTGTTTTAAATTGCAAATAAAGTACAGGTCGCATTTATAATCCGAATTGAATGACATTTGGCACAGAATACTAAATTAAGCCTAGAATGATTTGTGCTAAGTTTCGTGAAAATCGATTTAGATTTAGATATAGCTCCCATATATATTTTCGTCCGATTTAAGGTAAATGGTGCACCAAAGTCCCTTATATCCTTCGATTTGCATGAAATTTGGCATAGCGTAATGAATTGAGTCTAGAACGATGTGTGGTAAGTTTCGGGAAAATCGGTTCAGATTTCAATATAGCATATGTATTCATGCATATGCAGCCATAGTATTTCGGACGGGTGTTTGATTGAAATTAAATTTTTAAACAGTGTGGCGTACCGAATAGCGTGTATCAATTGTGCTATAGATCTTTTCCCATAAATTTGCCCGCAGACGACTCTAAATCTGCCCGAATGAAATAAAAAATTATCAAAGGTCGCAGAAAGACATGAGCATGTTTCTTCGAGGGAATAGTGATATGCAATTGAAAGGATACATATGTACAACATATCCAGAGTGGTGCAGGGTATCATATAGGCGGCCCAGTCCGACTTTACTACTTTCCTTACTGGTTTTTATAGTCGATGTAGACATGTGTGTTTGTTTAATTTTCACTTGACAAGCCATTTTGTTAAGGAGATATATTTCACGAATTTTGCAAAACCTTCTATTATTTTTGGTAAAGATCGGATAATATTTAAAATGAAATGGCGTATTTTTTTTGTATACTTTTTTCAAAGCCTCTCAAGGCGTGGATTTTTTAAAGAATATTTTTTTCAAAGCCTCTCAAGGCGTGGATTTTTTAAAGAATATTTTTTTCAAAGCCTCTCAAGGCGTGGATTTTTTAAAGTATAATTTTTTTAATTTTTAAAGTATAATTTCTTTCAAAGCCTCTTAAGGCGTGGATTTTTTAAAGAATATTTTTTTCAAAGCCTGTCAATGCGTGCATTTTTAAAGAAAAATTTTTTACATATTCAGATATCAGGGTGGAAATACAGTGATGATCGCTTTGAAATGTTCCAGTTATGGTCAAGGACAACGCCTATAATTTTTGTTGATGATGAGATAATAATTTTGGGATAAAGTGGGCCGAAAACTTATTTTTTGTGTGCTTTTTCGATTCGATCTATAGGCTACAAATATAAGCCGAACATCACAACACAACCCATGGTGAAGGGAATATGTACAAGTAATGTGAAGGGCTGTACTGAATATTGGAAATATGTCAGTGTAAGTAAGAGGTGCTGTTGACCTCTAATCGGGCGAGAGGGTGCAACTATCATGAAATATTACCCAGGCTCGGAATAAAAATCCGCAGAAGGAAAGAGTTCTGTGGTAGTTGTGTAGGGTATCGTATGGTCGGCTCCGTCCGACTATACTGCTCCGCTCACTGGTTTTAAATATTTTTGGTTAATTTTCACTTGAAAGCCATTTTGTCCTAAGGAGATATATTTCAAATTCAAAACCAATTCTTTTCATTATTTCATTGAAAGAAAAAAAAAATGAACGAAGAAAGTTTTAATTGTATTTCTTGTTCTTGTTTATTTGATTTCAGAGTATTTGTTTGTTCCGTTCACATCCTGTTTTTGTTACTTTAACTGCATTCTTACGATATGATTGAAGTTGTTTTCTTGATTTTCTTTGTTTTTCTCTTTTTTATATGTGAAAAAAAGTTCATCCTATACTCCCAAAAATCTTTTTTTTTTTGTATATTTGTTAAGAGGAAAATACAATAAATGTGTGTGGTTACTTACACACATGAAAACAAATTAGAATGCCTTTATGTAGTTGTTCATCATTTTATGCTGCAAACTTTCGCAAAGGAAGTTTTTTTTTCCAATTTCTTTTGTGATGAACATCCTTGTTCAGAGGGGGTGGGGCAAGAAATGATTTATACAATTTTTTTATTATTATTTTTTAATTCAAAAATTGAAAAATACTGTTTCCACTAATCTTTGCATATTTTTGCAATACAAAATTATGGGTGGCGTATGACTTATGTCGGAGATCTCATGGTGCATAACTCATACGCCTATATGCCATAGCTTCCTTCATTCTGTATAGGATAATAAGGACTGACAAGGAACTTCCATTCAAGGAAAATCTTTGTAAATTTATCAAAGGCTATGAATATCTATTTGCAAACCTGTCGGTCAATGGAAATTTCTAAAGGAAAATATCTGACCCAAAAATAATCTTCTTATTCCTCTATTGTAAATTTTAATAAAAAAAACTGTCCATTAATTAAGGAAATGGAAAGTTAAATTGTAAAAAAAAACACCCACACACACAGAGAGTATGTATTTCCATATGCAATATTCGTTATCTTCCCATGGAATTACTGCCTGATGCGATGATGCAGCGGATAAACGAACCTGAACTTAATGCGATACGATTTAATTCAATTACCTGCAAAATATGAAAATGCAATCAGTGGATCCTTTTGTCTGTTAATTAACAATCATGTGGCCGAGTTGCTGGAATAACAGAAAAAAACATGAAACCGAATTAATGTTTGAAGCAGCAATGATATTATTTTTTGTTTGTTTGCAGTAAAGTTTAAGGTTCAAGTTCAATGGGATGAATATCATATGCAATGAAGGTATGGGATATCAAATTTTTAAATATCAATGGAATATTATTTCAAAGACTATTTTTTCAAGGGCCCTCCACGGCGTGTCTTATTAAAAAACTATTTTTTTAAGGACCAGAGGGGATATCAAAACAAATATTTTTCTTCAAGGACCATCCAAGATGTGGATTTATGAAAAATATTTTTTTAAAGGACCTGCCAAGGCGTGGATTTCTACAAAAATATTTTTTCAAGGACCTGCCAAGGCGTGGATTTATAAAAAAATATTTTTTCAAGGACCTGCCAAGGCGTGGATTTATAAAAAAATATTTTTTCAAGGACCTGCCAAGGCGTGGATTTATAAAAAAATATTTTTTAAGGACCTGCCAAGGCGTGGATTTATAAAAAAAATATTTTTTCAAGGACCTGCCAAGGCGTGGATTTATAAAAAAATATTTTTTCAAGGACCTGCCGAGGCGTGGACTTACAAAAATTTTTTTTACGTACATGCCAAGGCGTGGATTTATAAAAAAATATTTTTTCAAGGACCTGCCAAGGCGTGGATTTAAAAAAAAATTTTTCACGTACATGCCAAGGCGTGGATTTATAAAAAAATATTTTTTCAAGGACCTGCCAAGGCGTGGATTTAAAAAAAAAATTTCAAGGACCTGCCAAGGCGTGGATTTATAAAAAAAAATTTCAAGGACCTGCCAAGGCGTGGATTTATAAAAAAAAATTTTCAAGGACCTGCCAAGGCGTGGATTTATAAAAACATATTTTTTCAAGGACCTGCCAAGGCGTGGATTTATAAGAAAAATTTTCAAGGACCATCCAAGGCACGGATTTTATACCCTTCACCACACTGTGATACAGAGTATTATGTCTTTGTACATATGTTTGTAACAGGCAAAACGAAACGAGATGGACACATGGTTCGTTTTGAGAATATGCATAGAGTCAATTTCTATGTCGATTTTAATCATGTCCGTCCGTCCGTCTGTCTGTCCATGTTAAATTGTAAACAAAGTACATGTCGCATTTATGATCCGAATTGGATGAAATTTGGCATATGTCACTTATTCGGCCCACGGATGAACCATTTTGAAATTGGGAAAAACGGTTCAGATTTAGATATAGCCTCAATATATATTTTCGTCCGATTTAATGTAAATGGTGTACCAAAGTCTCTATATATCTTTCTATTTACACAAAATTTGGCATAGTGTACTGAATTAGGTCTGCAATGATGTGTGTTAAATTTCGTGAAAATCGGTTCAGATTTAGATATAGCTCCCATATGTATTTTCGTCCGATTTTATGTAAATGGTGCAGCAAAGTCCCTATATATTCTTCGATTTGCACGAAATTTGGCACAGCGTAATGAATTAGGTCTAAAATGATGTGTGTAAAGTTTCATGAAAATCGGTTCAGATTTAGATATAACTCCCATATATATTTTCGTCCGATTTTAGGTAAATAGTGCACCAAAGTCCCTGTATATCCTTCGATTTGCACGAAATTTGGCATAGTGTAATGAAGTAGGTCTAGAGTGATGTGTGTTCAGTTACGAGAAAATCGGTTCCGATTTAGATATAGCTCCCATATAGAGTTTTGTCCCATTTTATGTAAATAGTCCACCAAAGTCCCTATATATCCTTCGATTTTCACGAACTTTTGCATAGTACTCTGATTTGTGTCTAGAATGATGTGAGTTAAGATTCGTGAAAATCGGTTTAGATTTCGATATAGCTTCCATATATATTTTCGTCCGATTTTAGGTAAATGGTGCACCAAAGTCCCTATATATCCTTCGATTTGCACGAAATTTGGCAGAACGTACTGAATTAAGTCTAGAACGACGTGTGTTAAATTTCGTGAAAATCGGCTCAGATTTAGATATAGCTCCCATATATATTTTCATTCGATTTTAGGTAAATGGGGCACCAAAGTCCCTATATATCTTTTGATTTGCACGAAATTTGGCACAGGGTAATAAATAAGGTCTAGAATGATGTGTGCAAAGTTTCGTGAAAATCGGTTCAGACTTAGATATAGCTCTCATATATATTTTCGTCTGATTTTATGTAAATGGTGCAGCAAAGTCCCTATATACCTTTGGGTTTGCACGAAATTTGGCAGATCGTACTGAATTGAGTCTAGACTGATGTGTGCTAAGATATAGAAATTTGGCACAGCGTACTGAATTAAGGCGATGCATGTTAAATTTCGTGCAAATCGGTTCAGATTTAGATATAGCTCACATATATATTTTCGTCCGATTTAATGTAAATGGTGCACCAAAGTCCCTATATACATTTCGGTTTTACACCAAATTTGGCACAGCGTAATGAATTAGGTCTAAAATTATGTGTGGTAAGTTTCCTGAAATCGGTTCAGATTTTGATATAGCTTCTATATCTGATCAAATGAAAAAATTAGTATCGGTTGCAGAATGACATTATTTTTAATCCAATTTCATTTTACTGGTCCTTTAAAAATGCGACGTCTGTTAGGATTCATATGTTGAATTATACCCAAAGTGGCGAAGGGTATCATATAGTCGGTCCAGTCCGACCTTACTACTTTCCTTACTGATCTTTTTATATAATTTTCATTAGGTTATTGATGTTACAAATTTGATTGCCATTGCGATGTTGTTTTTCAGTTTCTGTGTTATTATAAATTATTTATTTTTATATTTTTTTTAATCAAATGAAATTCATAATATTCAAATAAAATTAAATCAATAGAAAAAAAATTGAATTGAGTATCACAAAAACTAAATGACAATTCAATACGAAAGACAAACATTGACACTGTCACTTGTAACACTGAACTAAAACCGTCAGACTGTGTATCAATGTTCGTGAGTGCGTGTGTATGTGTGTCTATGCGTGTAAATTCTGCAAATAGTTTTTCGTTCCGCAAACTATGTATTGTAATTAAATTTTTTTTTGCCAGCAACGGCAACAACAATTTAATTATTTTATTTTTTCGATATTCCACCTATTGTCGAGCATGCTTTTTGTTTTTGCTGCCACTGTTGTTGTTGTTATTGTTGCTGCTGTTAAATATTTATTATAAATTGAATTGCTTTGCTGAACACCAGTATTTGACCAATGTAAAGGCAAAAAGAGTTTTTGTTTTTGCTGTTGGCAATTTACTGAAACTGTATCATCGATTGGTAGTTATTTCGATTATTGGAAATCATTTTTATTCAAAGCAATTATTTGTAACCAGAATATTTGCACTGGAATATGTGAAGCATTTGGCTATTTATTGGCAAATTTGGTGAACGAATGATGTGAGAGTTTTTTTATAAACCTATTGTATTCATAAGCAAGTCATTCTGCAATCGATACTAAAAATAAAGGTTTGGTCGTAAGTCACTCGAATTCGTGTTTAAAAACAGGCTGTAATTTTTTCATTTGGTCAGATATAGAGTTGCTTTTTACAACGGGACAAAATTATGCAAATCAATTTAAAGTATATATCAATCGGACACCCGTTGATTATTTGGATACATATCTGATAAACATGAGTAGTATGGTGCACGATTTACTTCAAATCGGACGAAAATATTTATAAAAGCTATATCGAAATATAAGCCGATTTCATCGAAACTTGTCACAGAATATCGGCCACAATTTGAGTTCTGGATACATCATTTACTTAAAATCATGGTATGGTAGCTCTATCCAAATTAGAACCGATTTCAATTGAACTTTCCACATGCTAGGCTAAATAAGCTATCTAACTTTGGGTCTTTGGTGGACCTTTTACTTTAAATCTGACGAAACTATATATAGGAACTATATCTAAATCTGAACCGATTTCAACAAAATTTGCCACACGTTATCCCATTATATCTTCAATAAATTGTAAGTGATTATTTATACACTTTCGAGTCGAGCTTGATGATCTAAGTTTTGCAATGAAAAGGAAAGCCAGGAGAAGAACCTACGTACCCACCATTATGCGAATATTTCGCCGTTGGTTAAGCGGCTCATCAGGCATATTGGGCTATGTGGCTTTACAAAGGTCGTACGTTAATAACTTGTATTTATTCCGCCCTGATGCGAAACTGGGGAATTCGGTGTAGCATTTCTATCTAACTTCTAGGTTATACTCAGTTCAGTAAAAAAGATATATGTGGACTTTGGTGCACCATTTACATTAAATCGGACGAAAACGTATATGGGAGCTATATCTAAATTTGGGCCGATTTTCAGGAAACTTAACAAACATTATTCTAAACCTAATTCATTACGCTATGTCAAATTTCGTACAAATCGAAAGATATATAGGACGTTAGTACACCATTTACCTTAAATCGGACAAAAATATATATACGAGCTACATCTAAATCTGAACCGATTTCACGAAACATAACACACATCATTCTAGTCTTTATTCAGTACGCCCTGGTGCACCATTTACCTAAAATCGGACGAAAATATATATGGGAGCTGTATCTAAATCTTCATCGATTTTCACGAAAATTAGCACACATCATTCTAGACCTAATTCTTTACGCTGTAGCAAATTTCGTGCAAATCGAAAGACATTGAGACTTTGGTACACCATTTACTTTAAATCGGACGAAAATATATATAGGAGCTATATCTAAATCTGAATCGATTTTCATTAAACTTAACACACATCATTCTAGACCTAATTCAGTACGCTGTGCCAAATTTCGTGCAAATGGAAAGATATTTAGGGACTTTGGTGCACCATTTACCTTAAATCGGACGAAAATATATATGGGAGCTATACCTAAATCTTGACCGATTTTCACGAAACTCAGCACACATCATTCTAGGGTTAATTCAGAATGCTGTTCCAAATTTCATGCAAATCGAAAGATATTGAGACTTTGGTACACCATTTACTTTAAATCGGACGAAAATATATATGGGAGCTATATCTAAATATAGGCCGATTTTCAGAAAACTTAACACACATCATTCTAGACCTAATTCAGTACGCTGTGCCAAATATCGTGCAAATCGAAAGATATATAGGGCCTTTGGTGCACCATTTACCTTAAATCGGACGAAAATATATACGAGAGCTATATCTAAATCTGAATCGATTTTTCTCAATTTCAATAAGTGACCTATGCCAAATTTCATCCAGTTCGGATCATAAATGCCACCTGTACTTTGTTTACATTTTAACAAGGACAGACGGACGGACGGACAGACGAACATGCGTAAATCGACTCAGAAAGTGATTCAAAAGGAACCGTGTGCCTATTTCGTCCCTATAAAATATATATATATATTCTTGATCAGGGTAAAATTCTAATACGATATAGCCATGTCCGTCCGTCTGTTGTAATCACGCTATCTTCTGAAGGAATTGAGATAGGGTGCTGAAAATGCATAGGGTTGTCTTTTGTCTGCAGGCAGGTCAAGTTCGAAGATGGGATATATGGGTCCACGTTTAGGCATAGCTCCCATATAAGCCCCCCTCCCAATTTTCGGTATTTTGGGGTTCTTGATCAGGGTAAAATTCTAATACGATATAGCCATGTCCGTCCGCCTGTTGTAATCACGCTATCTTCTGAAGGAATTGAGATAGGGTGCTGAAATTGCATAGGGTTGTCTTTTGTCTGCAGGCAGGTCAAATTCGAAGATGGGATATATCGGTCCACGTTTAGGCATAGCTCCCATATAAGGGTCCCCCCAATTTTTGGTATTTTGGGGTTCTTGAGCGCATTTTTTAACCGAATTCGCTGAAGTTTAGTACATTGGGTTCTTATAGGGTACTTAATGTCTCCACAAAAAATTATAAAAAATATATTATAAGGTCCACTTTTTCTGGTAGCCCCCATATAACGATACCCCTAATTTTCAGTATTTTGCGGGTTTTGATCGTATTTTTCCACCGAATTGGCTATAATTTAGTATTTCGAGTTCTTAATAGGTTCCAAATCTCTCCACAAAAAATTATGAATATTTTGAGGTTCTTTAGAGTGTTTTTCAACCGAATTCGCTGCAAATTTGGTATTTTATAGTCGTTTTTGGTATCAAATCTCCCTACCAAAAATTAATAATATTTGCCGCCTTTTTGCTGTAGTCCTCATATAACCTCCCTTTTTATATTAAAACAGTTATCTGATTTGTTCCGCGTTTTGGGTTTGGATCTAAGACTCTGATGTAATCATTTCACCTGTGGAGGATATCGAGATAAAAAACTAGAACATATGGTTCGATAATTAACTATATATGAAATATAGCCCGGATTTAGACCTAGGCCTATCCCCTGTGTTGGACGTACCAGAAGGAGTGGACCGATATTCCCCATCTTCGAATTTGAACTAAGTTTGGAAGAAATAATAAGATAGGCCTATCCCCTGTGTTGGACGTACCAGAAGGAGTGGACCGATATTCCCCATCTTCGAATTTGAACTAAGTTTGGAAGAAATAATAAGATAGGCAAAGTTTGGATGAAATCACAATTTTCTAAAACTGAGTTGGTCCAAAGAATCATTTTCACTGTATCAAAGTGTATACAACCTCATTAGCCACAGGGTTAAGGGTATGCATATCCATTAAAAATTGCTGAAATTTGTATTTGGTGTTCATTATAGTTTACATGGCATGTTCCCTATATATTCATTTCAAGTACCTGTCAGTATATCTATGGTGGAGGGTATCCAAAGTTCGTCCCCTTAGCTCTTTTTCACTTGTTAAAAAATCTACGTCTTTATAGGTCCCGAAAATATATTCTTTTAAAATTCCACGCCTTATGTGGGTCCCTAAAAATATTCATTTAAGAATCCACTTCCTCTATTTTCAGTGAAATTTATTTTGATTTCAATAAATATATATGTCTTGCCATAACTTTTATTATTTTTTAGTGCATCGGATGCTGTTCATACACGTCAAGTTGAAGTTTCCCCATTTGTCGAAGTTCATGAGTCATCATGCCCCATAAATTGTTCGCTATTGCATAGATGCATTGCAAAAACTACAACAAAAATTAAACTTTTCATAGTAATATACTCCCTGACTTGTATGGCGAATATTTCATATTTCTTTTTGTTCATAAAAATACAAATAATAATAATAAAGTTGTTTGTCTTTGTGCAAACATTAGGGTGGGTCGTGTGAATAATTATTTTGAAAAAATATAAAAAAATTGTGATTGAATGAAAGAAACATTAAATCTTGTTTGCAATGTAATAATAAAGTTGTTCATTTGGCGATTTGCCAACATTAGAAAAAATATTAAAAAAATATTAAAAAAATAAATTCTATATTTTTTTTTGTATATTTGCCTTTGAAATTTCCATTTAATATTTGGTCCCATAAAAATATGGAATTTAAAAAAAATTGTGGTTCGATCGTTCGTCTCTACTGTACTGTGCTAGTGGCCCAATGAACTTCTTATTTTCTTTCCCACGTGAATGTCTCTATCTCTCCTTTTGTGGAATCTCAATGGACACTGCTTACTCAATTACCACTGACTGACTAATGGCCATTAAGAATTTTCAAATTAAATGCAAGTGTTTTTTCAACGTTTAGTTGTTGTTGGTGTGTGTGTGTACCTTAGAAGACAGAAAAATAAAAAAAAAAATATTTCAACAAAAAATAACCGCTTGGTCATGGTGATGACCACTGAAAAGACACATGAAAAAAATTTTAGCACAAGAAGAAAAGATTTCTAGCGAATTAAATTTGAATAGGGATAGTATCCAATAGGGAATATCCAAATTTATTATACCAATTTGTTTCTACTAAGAAAATATATTTTTTTGTATTTTTTACATTTTTATGAAAACATCCTCGAAAGGTATAATGGACGAAGTTTTTGTTGCTTGTTTTTTGTGTAATCTGCTCCAAGCAATTTTTAAAATATCGATGTATGGAAAATCCACACATGGTTTGTAACCTACATACACACATTCGTTATATTTCTAATTTGATGTGCAACCCACTTGTAGTTTTGAGTGGTGCTGCTGCTGCTTCTACTTGAAGCCAATTCAAGTGTAAACGGTTTCTCTATTTTTTTATTTTTCACTTCACAAATTTCTGTTTTACTTTTAAAAGTAGGAAATCGGATTGAAGTGGATCGAGATTTTTTTATCTTACTACATGGAATTTTCGTTCACATATTTTTTCTTAAATAGCCCGAAGAATTTAATGCTTCCTCATATTATTTTTTAATTTTTATTTTTGACAATTAAAGGGTGGGTTTTTTGAATACTTTTTTCGGGTAATTCGAAAAAATTGTTTCATATCAAATATAAGCTTGGATTTTTAAAGTAAATTTTTCATATCTCCATTTAGAGTGGATTTAAAACGCAAATTTCAAAGACTTCAATAAGAGTGGATTCAAAAACATCTCGGGATATTTTATTATGGATTTCTAACAGAATTTGAGACAGCGTATACATGTTGTCATAAGGTATACGCCACCATAAACATATGACGTATACCACATGTCCCCATAACGTATACGTTATGAGAACATGTATACGATCCCAACAAAATTTCTTATAAACTTTGAAGCCCTAATATATCAGGGTGGAATTTCAAGAAATATTTTTCAGAAACCTTTTCTATTTTCAAGAGGACTGATTAAAGTATAGATTTTTTAAAGAATATTTTTTTTTTGCAAGGCCTCTCAAGGCATGGATTTTTAAAGATTTTTATTCAAAGACCTAAACAAGTCGTGGATTTTTTTAAAGAATATTTTTTCAAGTCTCTCTTGCAAGCGTGGATTTTTCAAAGAATATTTTTATACCCTTTACCACACAGTGTACAGGGTATTATATCTTCGTGCATATGGTTCCTTTGGAGAATATGCATAGAATCATTTCGGGGTCGATTTAGGCATGTCTGTCCGTCTGTCTGTCCATGTTAAATTGTAAACAAAGTACAGGTCACATTTATGATCCGAACTGAATGAAATTTAGCACATTCCATTTGTTTGGCTCAAGGATGAACCCTATTGAAATGTGGAAAAATCGGTTCAGATTTTGATATAGCTCCCATATATAATTTCGTCCGATTTTTTGAAAATGATTCGTCAAAGAGTCCAATTTAGGCCGATTGGCACGAAATTTTGCACAACGGATTAAAGTTGGGATAAACTAACGTGTGACATGTGTCATTGATATCGGTTCAGATTTACAGCCTGTTTTTGTAAAATTCCAAACGAACGAATTCGAGTGACTTACGACCAAACCTTTATTTATGTTTATAAATGTTGTCTGATTCAAAACAAAAATAAATGACATATTTTTCAAAACCAAGGAGTTTGGTCGTAAGTCACTCGAATTCGTTCGTTTGGAATTTTACAAAAACAGGCTGTTAGATATAATTCCCATATATATTTTCGTCCGATTTTTAGAAAGTGGTGCACCAAAGAGTCAAATTTAGGCCGAATGGCACGAAATTTTGCACAAAGTACTGAAGTTAGGATAGTCTCACGTGTGCCAAATTTTACTGAAATCGGTTCAGATTTAGATATAGCTCCCATATGTATTTTGTCCGATTTTTAGTGAATTGTGTACCAAAGGGTCAAATTTATGCCGATTGGCACGAAATTTTGCACAACGGATTAAAATTGGGATAGCATGACATGTGCCAAGTGTCATTGAAATCGGTTCAGATTTCATATATATTTTCGTCCGATTTTTAGTGAATTGTGCACCAAAAGTTCAAATTTAGGCCGATTGCCACGAAATTTTGCACAAAGTACTGATGTTAGCATAGCCTAATGTGTGTCAAGTTCTAATGAAATCGGTTCAGATTTAGATATAGCTCCCATATATATTTTCGTCTAATTTTTAGCAATTTTAGTGTACCGTTATATGGGGGCTACCAGAAAAAGTGGACCGAAACTTATAATTTTTAGTGGAGACATTTAATACCCAATAAGAACACATTTTATCAAATTTCAGCGTATTCGCTGGAACAGCGCGCTCAAGAACCCAAAAATGTCAAAAGTTTGGGGGGTATCCTTATATGGGAGCTATGCCTAAACATGTACATGTTATAGGTCATTTTCGAACTTGACCTGTCTGCAGACAAAAGACAACTCTATGTAAAATTTTGGCTATCTATATCAATTCTTTTAAAAGCTATAGTGATTACAACCTGCAGACGGATATGCTTAAATCGTCATAGAATTTTACGCTGATCAAGATATATACATTATAGGGTCCGAAATGATTATTTCGTTGAGTTATATTTCTACATATTTAATTTAGTCCAAATTTCATGTTAATGGTCCTTCAAAAATTTGAGGTCTGTTAGGGTACATCTCTTGAATATAGACTTTTAGAAGAATATTTTTTCAAGCCTCTGTGAAGGCGTGGATTTTTAGAGGAATATTTTTCCAAGCCTTAAAATATTTTTTAGAGGCTACCATAAGGCGTAGATTTTTTAAAGATTATTTTTTAGATGCATTTTTAAAGAATACTTTTTGCAAGGCTCGAAATAGAATTGGATTTTTTAATAATTTTTCAAGCCTCTATTAATATAATTTTTATATATTTAAAATTTTTCAAATGTCAAATATTTATCTTTAATTGTTATTTTTTGTTTCCGTTCACATTGCTACTTAAATATTTGTAGTTCCACTATTATTTTTGTTGTTATTGTAGTATTATACACATATTTATATATACATATACGTACTTATATACATATTGATTAGGTTAATATGCATGTATATATTTAATTTCAGACAAATTAAATTCAATCGAATTCGTTTTGTTATTAAACTTTATGTCCGTCCGTCTGTCCGTTATTATGTCTATTTAGTGTGAAGTTTATTTTATTTTGTTTTATTTCTGGTTCATCTGTTTAGCAGTTGTTGTTGCTTTTATTTTATCGTTTGCTAAATATTGGTAAACAGTTTTGTATTATTGTTGGCTGAAAATAAATAAACATGATTTTGATATTTTTTTCGATTTTGTTTTTATTAGACAACCAAGCACATCATATTTTCAGATTTGAATCATCAGCATCAAAAACGAAATTATAGCATTGCTAATATGGAATGGATGATATTTTGATGTGATGTGATTCGATTTGAAATGTGATGATGTTGACTGACATATTATTTGTTTTAGTAGTTGTCTTGGGCTAGGATCAGGGGGAAAATGGACAAGAAACAAATATATTAAATATGATTATATTTATGGATTTTTATCGGCTTGGATTATTTAAAGAAATTTTATCAATGTCAACTAAAGCGTGGATTAAAAAAACATTTTTTCAAGGCCCAATAAGACGTAGATTATAAGAAAATTTTTTAAGGACCACCACTTGGATTGTTTAAAAAAAATTGCATGAATACCCAACAATTTAGTAATTTTAAGGACCCCATATGGCATGGATTTTTAAAAGAAGGAAAAGAAGAACTGAATTTTCAAAGCATATTTTATAAAAGGCCAAAACGATTTTATACCCTTCACCACACTGTGGTACAGGGTATTATGTCCTTGTTCATATGTTTGTAACAGGCAAAAGGAATCGAGATATACACATGGTTCCTTTTGAGAATATGCATAGAATCACTTTCTGAGTCGATTTACGCATGTCCGTTTGTCCGTCCGCCAGTCCATGTTAAATTGTAAACAAAGTACAGGTCGCATTTATGGTCTGAATTCGATGAAATTTGGCATAAGTCACTTATTCGGCCCAAGGACGAACCCTATTGAAATTGGGAAAAATCGGTTCAGATTTAGATATAGCTCTCAAATATATTTTCGTCCGATTTAATGTAAATCGAGATAGAGCCATGGTTCCTTTTGAGAATATGCATAGAATGACTTTGTGAGTCGATTTATGCATGTCCGTCCGTCTGTCTGTCCATGTTAAATTGTAAATAAAGTACAGGTCGCATTTATGGTCCGAATTCTATGAAATTTGGCATAAGTCACTTATTCGGCCCTAGGGCGAACCCTATTGAAATTGGGAAAAATCGGTTCAGATTTAGATATAGCTCCCAAATATATTTTCGTCCGATTTAATGTAGATCGAGATAGACACATGGTTCCTTTTGAGAATATGCATAGAATCACTTTCTGAGTCGATTTATGATTGTCCGTCCGTCCGTCTGCTGTCCATGTTAAATTGTTAAAAAAGTACAGGTCGCATTTATGGTCCGAATTCGATGAAATTTGGCATAGGTCACTTATTCGGCCCAAGGACGAACCCTATTGAAATTGGGAAAATTCGATTCAGATTTAAATATAGCTCCCAAATATATTTTTGTCCGATTTAATGTAAATCGAGATAGACACATTGTTCCTTTTGAGAATATGCATAGAATCACTTTCTGAGTCGATTTATGCATGTCCGTCTGTCTGTCTGTCCATGTTAAATTGTAAACCAAGTACAGGTCGCATTTATGATCCGAATTCGATGAAATTTGGCATAAGTCACTTATTCGGTCCAAGAACGAACCCTATTGAAATTGGGAAAAATCGTTTCAGATTTAGATATAGCTCCCAAATATATTCGTCCGATTTAATGTAAATGATGCACCAAAGTCCCCATATATCTGTCGATTTGCACAAAATTTGACATAGCGTACTACATTAAGTCTAGAATGACGTGTGCTAAATTTCGAGAAAATCGGTCCCTAAAAACCATTCGATATGCACGAAATATGGCACAGCGTACTAAGTGAAGCCTGGAATGATGTGTGCTAAATTTTGCGAAAATCGGTTCTGATTTAGATATAGCTGCCATATATAGGTTCGCCCGATTTTAGGTAAATGGTGCACCGAAGTCCCTGAAAATCATTCGATTTGCACGAAATTTCGTATAGTTCGACCGATTTAATGTAAATGGTGTACCAAAGTCCCCATATTTCTTTCGATTTGCATGAAATTTGGCATAGCGTACTGAATTAGGTCTAAAATGATGTGTTTTAAGTTTCCTGAAAATCGGCCCATATATGGGCAATATTGCCAATTTTTTAACATAGCTGAAGCGAAGGTTCACCCCTTTATAACTCGGGAACTACTTAAGTATATGAACAAAAGTGAATAGTTTTGGGTTAATTGATCTGTCGTTGCAAACTGTTCATGATATTGACCTCCAAACTTTATTTTGGTGGAAGCTGTGTCTACTTTAATGTAAAAAAATGTGTAAAAACAGGTTGAGGCGAACCAGTTTTTTTATGTTCTCTATCGATTTGTGACTAAGCCACACATTGCACGGTCTTCGTGTCAAAATAAAACTAGAAGCCAACAAAATGGGGACTACGCCCCTTATGTATCATTTTACAAAATTTTAACTGCATCTACCTTTAAATGATGCTGACATTTTGAAGCTCGATTTTGAGTGTTTTTTTAATTGTACTTCTAGCTTTAATACGCAAACAGGAATTTATAAAAATCGATTATAAGATTATTGTAGTCGCCAATCTGCGTAATTTGATATGTATTTTGTGTATGTAGTATGCACAGCTTCAGAGTAATACTCATCCGAAGGTGCGAATTTTGTGCGATCAAATTTCTAAAAAACCTATTTTTCGGGCCAAATTTTTAGATCTGTCAACTTAATGATATGGGTACCCGCGATCAATAAGGTTTTTTACGTTTCGGATGATATAAAATCTTCTTCGTGAAAATCCATCTACTAGAACGGCGGGAACTGGCCTTCCAAAAACACGAAATTTGGCAAAAAATGTTTTTGAAAATATCGCTGATTTATTTGCGTTTTCTGTGTATCATTTCCGCTTCAATAAATGACCTCATACGGATTTTGATCTTTTTCGAAAAGAGAACTTTAAAAACTTCAGCCGAAAGAGAGATGCACGCAATTTATCTCAAAAATAGATTGTGCTGGCACATCCATGGTTCTTAATGGACCACATTGAAATGGTATAGATCGATGTATTTTTTTAGGGTGCACACCGAAATCGGATGCGCGTTAATGGCATATGGAGCATTCGGAAATTATTCGCGTTTTACGTTTTTTTGGGTACTTCAATGTAACGTGTGGCACATCTTAGACGTCAAATGAAATTTCGCAAAATATATATGGATTGGAAGATAAACTTCAGTACTTCCTGGAAACCGCATGCGCATCAAATGATTTTGAGAATTACGCGATTTACACGCAATTTAAAATGAATATTTCATAATATTATTTTATTTTAAGATTTATTCCTATTTATAGAACCCCAAGATTTATCGGAAGGGTCTTGATATGATCCGCAAGGCGTATACTTATACACAAAAAGTGATTATTATTATATATGTCAATTTTTCGGCGAAATTCGGGGAAAAACAGATTAACCCCAACATTTTTTTTCTGAAATTTCTTGTATACAATTAAAAAAAATAAATATGATGACATTATTTTTTTGAACCAAAAACAAATATTTTACCTCAATATCTTCTTTTATTGTCGCTTTGATTTAGAAACCGCTACACGGACTTGTGTGATTTTGATATCAGTTGATTCACCATGGTGTTTAGATTGTGTATGTCATTAATATAATGAAAATATTGATGTAATCTGCTATATATTTTTTATTTTTCTCATATTTCGCGAATATGTGCAACTTTATCGTGATTATTATAATATATTCATATTCTTATTTTACGGAGGAAGATATATATCAACGTTTTGGTCAATATAATAAACGGCGTAATTTTAAGATTTTTTTCTTATGCCCAAAATTAAAACCTCGATAACTTTTGCGCGCATCAACCAAAAATTTGATCGCGAACGGTTTCGGAGTCAGAACATTTTTCTCTATATGTGTACCAAAAATCATTGATGTGCCACAAAAACAAAAAAGCTGATTTTTTGAAAATGGAATATTAAAAAATTGGCAATATTGCCCATATATATATATATATATATATATATTCGTCAGATTTAATGTAAATGGCGTTCCAAAGTCCCTATTTCTCTTTAGATTTGCACAAAATTTGGCACAGCGTAGTGAATTAGGTTTAAAATGATGTGTGTTAATTTCCTGAAAATTGGTCCAGATTTAGATATAGCTCCCATATATACGTTTTCGACCGATTTAATGTAAATGGTGCACCAAAGTCCCTATATATCTTTCGATTTGCCCGAAATTTGGCATAGCGTAATTAATTAGTTCTAGAATGATGTGTGTTAAGTTTCCTGAAAATCGACCCAGATTTAGATTTAGCTCTCACATATATTTTCTTCCGATTTTATGTAAATGGTGCACCAAAATCCCTATATATCTTTCGATTTGCACGAAATTTGGCATAGCGTAATGAATTAGGTCTGGAACGATGTGTGTTAAGTTTCCTGAAAATCGGTCCATATTTAGATATAGCTCCCATATAAAATTTCCTTCGATTTTATGTAAATGGTGTACCAAAGTCCCTATATATCCTTCGATTTGTACGAAATTTGGTACAGCGTACTAAATAAACCCTAGAACGATGTGTGTTATTTTCCGTGAAAATCGGTTCAGATTTAGATATAGCTCTCATATATATTTTCGCCCGATTTAATATAAATGGTGTAAATTGGTATAGCCTACTGAATTAAGTCTAGAATGATGTGTGTTAAGTTTAGTGAAAATCGGTTCAGATTTACACAAAATTTTGCGCAACGTACTTAAGATAGTTTAGCCAAACGTGTGTCAAGTTTGGTTGGAATCCGTCCAGACTTTAAGTGGTTTCGTCCGACTTTAAGTAGGACCCAAAATATGTCTATTAGGAATAAAACGTGCATAAATTAGAATAGTATGACGTAGTTGCGTGTGTTGGTATAGATATAGCCCATATATATTTCGAACCGACTTCGTGTTCCATGTATTCAATAGGTGCACGATTGATATTTGCTTTAAATCGATTTACATAATTTTGCCTCATTGTAACAATGAAGGGGATGTTTATGGGTTGATTTAAGGCGTTTCTCTATTTAGATAAAAGTCACATATTTTAGTCCACCCAACTTCAAGTTTATGACCCTTCTGTTAGGATGCATCTTTTAAATATATTCATAGTGGTGAAGGGTATCATATATTCGGCCCCGTCCGACTTTACTACTTTCCCTACTGGTTTATTTTTAGAGGCTACCTAAAGGCATATAGATGTCATGGATTTTTTAAAGAATATTTTTTCACAGCCTGAAATAGAAGTCGATTTTTTAAAAAAATATTTTATGGCCTGAAATAGGCGTGGATTTTTTAAGAATATTTTTTAAAGACCAAAAAAGACTTGAATTTTTTTCAAACACTCATGGACCTGCTAGAGCCTCTGTGCTTTGGTTTGTTTTTAACCTCTTCAAAATCAGTTAAAACTTTAACATATCTTTCTTCTATTTAAACCAAATAAATATGAAGTTGAAATCTCCTCAACCATCTTCTCCCCTTCCATCGTCCGGCCGTTACACATTCTGACATATTCACATTACTTAATTGCTTTTTAATACTGACATTTTATTAAATAATTTTATTGTTTACATTTTGCTGTTGTTGTTGCTATTGTCGTTGATTGTTGTTGCCGCCAACGACTCATACCTGACCACTTGAAATGGTTGGTGTTGTTGTTGCTGTTATCGTATTATTGTGTGTTATATTTAGTTAAGTGTTTAGAAATGTATTCATAACCAGATTAACATATTTACACAACAACAACAGCAACAACAACAACAAACACAACACACAATAGACGTCAGAAATATTTACGCACCGGCTTCGGCGATTAATTAGATGCTCATAAAATTGAACTTGAAAAAAAAAAACAAAACAAAAACACTATAAAAGGTGTTAATAAGTTTCGAGTACACATGTTTTGTTTTGCTTGTGCACGCACATCTGGCCACACAAAGAATATAGTATCGAACCATTTCCTTCGTCAATGGAGGGAAAACAAATCAAAATATTTAAAGTACCTCTTCTAGGTTAATAAATTTTGTTTATTTTATTTATTATCAAATGGCTATGCAGATAGACCCATTTTGGCACTAATATGTGGACTCATTAGGTATTCGATTTTTTAAAGTTCCTAGAAAATCGTTTAGAAGCGAATTAAGGGATTGGTTTTTTGTTTACAAATAATAAAGTGACTAATCTACTAAATATAGGTTATGATGGTAATACGGGTACTACAAAAAAATGATTGTTAAAAAAAATATATACCCTAAAAAATATTACTTTTAATCCATGGGTGGACTTTTTAAAACTACGCCACAGGTTTAGATTTTTTAAAAATATTTTTCAAAGTTTATTAAGGCGTGGATTTCTTTAGAATATTATTTAAATGTTAAGTGCCCCTTAAAAATATTCATAAAAATATAACGCATTGAGAGGCCTTGAAATATATCTTTAAAAATCCACGCCTTGAAAGGCCTTGAAAAAATATTCCTTAAAAATCCACACCTTGAAAGGCCTTGAAAAAATCTTCATTAAAAAATCCACGCCTTCGTAGAGTTTTGAAAAATATTATTTAAACCAGTAAGGAAAGTAGTAAAGTTGGACTGGGCTGTTATAATATATCTATATCTGAACCGATTTCAGGGAAACTAGTAAGAGACTAATTTATATTACTTCAGTACCTTGTGTCAATCGGGTTAGATATGGATCATTCTAGACTTAATTCAGTACCCTATACCAAAATTCGTTCAACTCGAAACCGATTTTCACGAAACTTAGCACACATCATTCTAGACTGAATTCAGTACGCTATGCCAAAATTCATTTAAATCGAAAGATTTGCAGGGACTTTGATAGAACATTTACCTAAAATCGGGCGAAACTATATATGGGAGCTATATATAAATCTGAAACGATTTTCACGAAACTTAGAACACATCATTCTAGATATAATTCAGTACGCTATACAGAAATTCGTGCAAATCGAAAGATTTTCAGGGACTTTGGTGCACCATTTACCTTAAATCGGACGAAGATATATATGGGAGCTATATCTAAATCTGAACGGATTTTCACGAAACTTAACACACATCATTCTTGACCTTATTCATTACACTGTGCCAAATTCCGTGCAAATTGAAAGATATTTAGAGACTTTGGTACACCATTTACCTAAAATCGGACGAAAATATATATGGGAGCTATATCTATATCTGAACCGAACTGTCTGAACTGTCTTGAAAAAATATTCTTTAAAAAATCCACGCCGTGGTAGTGTCTTGAAAAAATATTCTTTAAAAAATCCACGCCGTGGTAGTGTCTTGAAAAAATATTCTTTAAAAAATCCACGCCGTGGTAGTGTCTTGAAAAAATATTCTTTAAAAAATCCACGCCGTGGTAGTGTCTTGAAAAAATATTCTTTAAAAAATCCACGCCGTGGTAGTGTCTTGAAAAAATATTCTTTAAAAAATCCACGCCGTGGTAGTGTCTTGAAAAAATATTCTTTAAAAAATCCACGCCGTGGTAGTGTCTTGAAAAAATATTCTTTAAAAAATCCACGCCTTGGTAGTGTCTTGAAAGAATATTCTTTAAAAAATCCACGCCGTGGTAGTGTCTTGAAAAAATATTCTTTTAAAAAAATCCACGCCTTGGTGGTGTCTTGAAAAAATATTCTTTAAAAAATCCACGCCTTGGTAGTATCTTGAAAAAATATTCTTTAAAAATCCACGCCTTGGTAGTGTCTTGAAAAAATATTCTTTAAAAAATCCACGCCTTGGTAGTGTCTTGAAAGAATATTCTTTAAAAAATCCACGCCGTGGTAGGGTCTTGAAAAAATATTCTTTAAAAATCCACGCCTTGGTAGTGCCTTGAAAAAATATTCTTTAAACCAGTGAGCGGAGTAGTATAGTCGTACGAGGCCGACCATATGATACCCTACACAACTTCCACGAAAATCTAACTTTCCGTGGTTCTACGTTCTGAGGTTGGGCAATATTTCGCGATATTTGCGCCCTCTTGACCGACAAGAGGTCAACAAATATTACTAATATTCAGTACAGCCCCTCAAATTACTTGTCCAGATTCTCTTCACCGTGGGTTGTATTGTAATGTTCGGCTTTCAATTTGGAAAAAAACACAAACAATTTAGTTTTCGTTTCAATTCATCCCAATATTATTAGCTGATCATCACCGAAAATTATAGGCGTTGTCATTGATCATAACTGGAACATCACGGAACATTTCAAAGCGATCATTGCTATATTTCTGCCATTTAGTGTGGTAATGGGTTACTAAATAATATCTGAATACGTAAGCACCTGTAAATATTTAAGTGTAACTCCCACAGCCGACAATATAATTGGTATCAGTTTAAACCAACTTCTCGGGTCTATGTCCTTCAGGGGTAAATATATGCGCTAAATAATACACATTTTGTCATTTTTCTCACAAAAGTCGGGGTCCATTTGACCCGCTAAATATTGACCGATCTTTATCAAAACAGGCATGCTTATTCTTTGGCCCAACCCCCTTCTCCATGTAAAATTTCACAATGTTCGGACCATAATTTCGGCCTCTGGAGCGACCAGAAAAACCGACAAAAATTTAGTATTTGATCTATTTCATTCCTAAATATTAACCGATCTTCACCAAAAACAATATGGGTCTTCATTGGCGAGAACCCATCCTACATGAAAATTTCGTCCATAACTGTGGCCTGTGTCTTGTTTACAAATTATAATAGAAAGACGGACGGACACACATGTCTAGATCGACTCAGCTAGTCGAGATATGATGATCGGTATACTTTAAGGTGGGTTTAGGACCAATATTTCGCGGCGTTACAAATTTCGCGGCGTTATGATAGCCTCTAAGAACTAATCTTTATGGTAGCCTCTAAAAAGTAATCTTTAAAAAATCCACGCCTTATGATAGCCTCTAAGAACTAATCTTTATGGTAGCCACTAAAAAGTAATCTTTAAAAAATCCACGCCTTATGGTAGCCTCTAAAAAGTAATCTGTAAAAAATCCACGCCTTATGGTAGCCTCTAAAAAGTAATATTTAAAAAATCCACGCCATATGGTAGCCTCTAAAAAGTAATCTTTAAAAAATCCACGCCTTATGGTAGCCTCTAAAAAGTAATCTTTAAAAAATCCACGCCTTCAGGTAGCCTCTATATACGACTTATGGTAGCCTCTATAAAATATTCTTTAACAAATCCACAACTTATGGTAGCCTCTATAAAATATTCTTTAACAAATCCACAACTTATGGTAGCCTCTATAAAATATTCTTTAACAAATCCACGCCTTATGGTAGCCTCTATAAAATATTCTTTAAAAAATCCACGCCTTATGGTAGCCTCTATAAAATATTCTTTAAAAAATCCACGCCTTATGGTAGCCTCTATAAAATATTCTTTAAAAAATCCACGCCTTCTGGTAGCCTCTATAAAATATTCTTTAAAAAATCCACGCCTTATGGTAGCCTCTATAAAATATTCTTTAAAAAATCGACGCCTTATGGTAGCCTCTAAAAAGTAATCTTTAAAAAAACAACGCCTTATGGTAGCCTCTAAAAAGTAATCTTGAAAAAATCCACGTCTTATGGTAGCCTCTATATAAGACTTATGGTAGCCTCTATAAAATATTCTTTAACAAATCCATGCCTTATGGTAGCCTCTATAAAATATTCTTTAACAAATCCACGCCTTATGGTAGCCTCTATAAAATATTCTTTAAAAAATCCACCCCTTATGGTAGCCTCTAAAAAGTAATCTTTAAAAAAACCACGCCTTATGGTAGCCTCTAAAAAGTAATCTTGAAAAAATCCACGTCTTATGGTAGCCTCTAAATGTAATCTTTAAAAAATCCACGCCTTATGGTAGCCTCTATATACGACTTATGGTAGCCTCTATAAAATATTCTTTAACAAATCCATGCCTTATGGTAGCCTCTATAAAATATTCTTTAACAAATCCATGCCTTATGGTAGCCTCTATAAAATATTCTTTAACAAATCCACGCCTTATGGTAGCCTCTAAAAAGCAATCCTTAAAAAATCCACGTCTTATGGTAGCCTCTAAAAACGAATCTTTAAAAAATCCACGCCTTATGATAGCCTCTAAGAACTAATCTTTAAAAAATCCACTCCTTTGTGGTAGCCTCTAAAAACTAATCTTTTAATATTTAATTAATTCAGTTTATTCAGTTTCGTTTACTTACATTTTGCAAAAGATTTTTCCTCTAGCTTTTCGATTTTATTTCTGCTAAGCTGATTTTTCACTGACGAATTATTTATTGTTGTCACCTTTAGACACTGTTTTTGTCATTCTACGAAACTAAAAGACATTAAGTGAAATGTTGCACATGTCATTGTGGTATGTAGGTATGCATCAATGTATATGTATGTTGGTTTTTGTGGAGAGTACCCTACCGCATTACGTGCAGGGTATATTGGAATTTATTTTCTTATTTCTTTAATATTCATACAGAAGTCAATGGGTTTGATTTTTTTTTTGAAATTGACCAATGGCCTCTAAATTTTCCCTTTTGATATTTTTCTTCTTAGAATTTCATATATTCACGAAGCATTTTTTCAATACTTCTTGTATAGCTTAAAACTTAGCCGATGCCGTCGGCTTATTTTATTTTTCGATGTAAATGATTAACACAATTGTTGTCAAACAATTTTTATTATTAATTTCGAAATTCTTTCATTGATCATCACATCGGAGAATAACTTATTTTCATTATATTTTGTACTTAATTTTTTTCTATTACATAAAAAAATTAACTTGAACTTTGATAAAAGATTAAAACAAATATTTATAATTTTTTTTGTATCCAATTAAATAACATTGGCACACTTTCTTGATTTGAGAATTTTTTTGGTCGCTGAACTTGTTACAATTTATTTCTATTCACAATTACTTATTACCGTCTTAATCAATTAATGACAATGGCACCACATTGTTTTCATTTTCATAATTTTTTTTTTTTTCAATTTTAAATTTTCCATCCCATTTCCGATTTAAACGTCACTTTAGATAAACAAACGCGCCAAAGAAAAAAGAACAGAAGAAAACAACATAAGATTACTTTATTTATTTATGATTTACGCAAAGGCAAAGGCGAACTTGTTGCAATTGTTTTGCTCCGCATTGATGCCGGTTGACGGACGAGATTGTTGTTTTTTTTTTCTTCACAACAATAAACGCAATCAGCGTATCCGAACAGCAGACAACCGAGCCCCGTGATGGACGACACTAGAATGCTTCTAGTGGGGAAAAACTATTGTCACGAAAGAAAAAGAGAAAACCAAACAAACGGACGGACAGACAGACACAACAATCGGAAAGTAACATACCGGCATACCCAAACCCGACGAAATGGTTGAGTTCGTCCAAAAGCTTTTGCATAAACGATGTAAACAAAGTAAAAGCTTTTTATGTGGGGATGCCACATAGACTTTTTGAAAAAATTTAGTCAATATTGTAATCATTAAACATTTATTCCAGGGCTACAAAGACATGGATTTTTTAAAGAATATCTTTTTCAAGGCTTCAAACAGGCGTGGATTTTTTAAAGAATATTCTTTCAATGCCTCTCAGAGCATGTTTTTTTTTCAAAGAATATCTTTTCAAGGCCCATTAAGGCGTGAATGCACATTAAGGCGAGGAGTTTTTATAAAGAATTTTCAGATTTAGATATAGCACCCATAAATATTTTCTTCCGATTTAAGGTAAATGGTATACCAAAGTCCCTATATATCTTTCGATTTGCACGAAATTTGGCACATCGTACGCAAGTAAGTCTAGAATTATGTGTGTTAAGTTTCCTGAAAATCGGTACATATTTAGATATAGCTCCCATATATATTTTTGACCGATTTAATGTAAATGGAGTACCTTTGGTATCCCTATATATCATTCGATGTGCACGAAATTTAGCACAGCGTAATTATTTGGGTCTAGATTTTAAGTTTCCTGAAAATCGGTTCAGATTTATATATACCTCTCATATATATTTTGGTACGATTTAATGTATATGGTGTACCAAAGTTCCTATATATCTTTCGATTTGCACGAAATTTGGCACAGCGTAATTAATTAGGTCTAGTATTATGTGTGCTAAGTTTCCTGAAAATCGGTCCAGATTTAGATATAGCTCCCATATATATTTTCGACTGATTTTAGGTTAATGGTGTACCAAAGTCCCTATATATCGTTCGATATACACGAAATTTGGCATAGCGTATTGAATTGAGTCTGGAATGCTGTGTGTTAAGTTTCCTGAAAATCGGTTCAGATTTAGATATAGCTCCCATATATATTTTCGTCCGATTTTAGGTTAATGGTGTACCAAAGTCCCTATATATCTTTCGATTTGCACGAAATTTGGTATTGCCTACTGAATTAGATCTAGAATGACGTGTGCTAAGTTTCGTGAAAATCAGTTCAAATTTAGATATAGCTCCCATGTACAGTTTCGTTCGATTTTATGTTAATGGTGCACCAAGTCCCTAAATATATTTCGATTTGCACGAAATTTGGCATAGCATACTCAATTCAATCTAGAATGATGTTTTTTGAGTTTCTTGAAAATCGGTCCCGATTTAGATATAGCTCTCATATATAGTTTCGTCCGATTTTATGTAAATGGTGCAACAAAGTCCCTATATATCTTTCGATTTGCACGCATTTTGATATAGCGTACTGAATTGAGCCTAGAATGCTGTGTGTTTAGTTTTGTGAAAATCGGTTCAGATTTAGATATAGCTCCCATATATATTTGCCTTCGATTTTATGTAAAGTGTGCACTAAAGACCCAAAGTTTTTACGATTTACATATAATTTTGTTGAAATCGATACATTTTAGATATAGCTCCCATTTGTACGTTCGTTGGAGTTTAGGTAAATGTTGCACCGGTTTACACGAAACGTATCAATGGTCCTGTGAATACACCCAAAGTGATGAAGGGTAACATAAAGTCAGCCCTGTCCGACTTTACTACTTTTCTTACTGGTTTAAAAAAATATTTTTCAAACGCCGGCATTTTTTTAAAAACATAGATTTTTTGAAAAAAAAAATATTTTTCGAAGGCATGGATTTTTTATCAAAGTTCAAAAAGGGCGTGGATTTTTTAAGTATGTTTTTAAGGTTCAGCAGTAATATATTTAAATAATAGTTTTCAATTTAAGTCTACTTCTTTTGAAATCATCTTATTTTTTCCTTTGTGGAACTTAAGAGCTAACTTGTCGACTAAAGCTCTCGCATAATCTTCGCCGATGTTATTCTCTAGTTAAAAAATCCACTTTTCCCGCTATTGACGAGAAACTTTTGTGGAATTAAAAAAATATAAGAGATGTTGATTCGGTGAAAAGCTGTTTCGTTTACAAAAGTGGCGGATAATTGAGGTGGAACATATTCAATGTTTTTCATTTGGCTTTGTGGAACTGAATTGCTTTATGAAAATTATTCTAAATAAGTTCATAAATAAGAGCTTTAATACAACTTGTGGCGTTACTAATTCATACCAAAGATGGCGCTATTTTTGCGAATTGGAATTACAATTTTTCGAAGAAAGTTATCTGATGGAACTTTTGAGGTTACAATATGTGAACTTTATAGAAATTGGCTGACAATTATAAGCTTATAGTTGCAGCGTTGTATATCAAAATCATAATAAAGCTCTTCTTTACACCTAAAGCTGTTATTTAGCCATGTAGAGCGGATATTGGAATAACGATATTTTCCTAATCGAAAAAAGAGATCCACGCCTTATAGGGCAATGAAAAAAAAAAATATTTAAACCAGTAAGGAAAGTAGTAAAGTCGAACGGGGCCGACTATATGATACCCTTCACCACTATGGGTATATGAAACAGGACTATTAACATGAAATTGGATGAAATAAAATATGTGGTATTTATCTAAATGTGAATCTACCTAGATCTATCCATAAAGTATGTAAATCGACTTCAAACAAATATAAATAGGTCATCCGTTGGGCTATGTCTGTACTTCTAGAAAACGCAACTACGTAATTCTATGCTCAATTTTGTAAGTTGTGCAAAATTTGATGTCAATCTGACTAGCATGAGGAGTTTGATGTCCAATTTACTTGAAATCGGGCCAAAATATATATGGAAGCTCTATCCAAATATTAAGCGATTTCAAACACACTTGTCACAGGTTAGGTTATACTAATTTCATAACGTTTTGTTCCTATCAGCCTATTGGTTCCTTGGTGCGTCAATTATGTACTTAAAATCAATATAAAATAAAAGGGAGCTATATCTAAATCTGGACGAATATTCACGAAACAAGGCAGACATCACTCTAGGCTCAATTCAGTACGTTATGCCAAATTTCGTGCAAATTGAAAGATATATCTAAATCAGGACCGATTATCTCGAAACTTGGCAGACATCACTCTAGGCTCAATTCAGTGCTTTATGCCAAATTTCGTGCAAATCGAAAGATATATAGGGACTTTGGGGTACGATTTATATGAAATCGGACGAAACTATATATGGAAGCTGTATCTAAATCTGGACCGATTTGCTCGAAACTTGGCAGACATCAGTATAGGCTTAATTCAGTACGATATGCCAAATTTCGTGCAAATCGAAAGATACATAGGGACTTTGGGGCACAATTTACAAGAAATCGGACGAAACTATATATGGGAGCTATAACTAAATCTGGACCGATTTTCTCGAAACTTGGCACACATCATTCTGGACCTAATTCAGTACTCTGTGCCAAATTTAATGCAAATCGAAAGATATAGAGGGACTTTGGTGACCCTTTAACCTTAAATCGGACGAAACTATATATGGGAGCTATATCTAAATCTGAACCGATTTTCTCGAAACTTGGCACACATCATTTTGGACCTAAGTCAGTACTCTGTGCCAAATTTCATGCAAATCAAAAGATATAGAGGGATTTTGGTGGCCATATATGGGAGCTATATCTAAGTCTGAACCGATTTTTCCCAATTTATAGGGTTCGTCCTTGGGCCAAACAAGTGACTTGTGCCAAATTCCATCCAAATCGGATTATAAATCCGGCCTGTACTTTGTTTACAATTTAACATCTACAGACGGACGGACGGACATGCATAAATCGACTCAGAAAGTGATTCTATGCATATTCTCAAAAGAAACCATGTTTCTATCTCGTTTCCTTTTGACTGTTACAAACATATGCACATATAATACCCTGTACCACAGTGTGGTGAAGGGTATAAAAATCCACGCCTTATTGAGCTTAGAAAAAATATTCTTAAAAAAATAATCGCCTTATGTATGTTATGTAAAATATTTTTTTTATTATAATAAAACCATACTTATTTATTACGATTTTTTCTAAAACTATTTATTTTTATTATTTTATTTTTTCCATATTCTGCATTTTCTCTCACCTCCATGTCTGCTCTTCGTTGGGCATTGAAATATTCTTTCAAAATCCGGTATGTGTTTAATTGTTTCCTGTACCCTCACATTATCCATATCATGAGCATGTGTGGGCGGCAGGGAACCACAAAAGAATTGGGCAAAATTTATAAAAAATAATTGTTGTTGCGAAAATTTCTTCGTTCCACTTTCATTATTTACGATTTTCCGCGAATAAATATCCCAAATCAATTGAAGACCATTAACATCGGCCATACGCTCATTGAGTGATATGGTGTCGGAACTCTCCGTGAGGCAATCCAGACTGTCGATGAAAGAGGGATTTAGGGCAATCTCTTGACCCAAGGGGTTACGATGGCCATTGTGATCGAATTGTAGGCCTAAAGGATCGAAGGCATGCGACAATTCATGGGCCATAATCCAGCCGGTAATGGAATATTGTAGTAATGGGTGTTGTCGATGATGATAGAAGGGCAGCTGTAGAAATACCATGGGTATGAGAAGCTCATTGCGAGGATGATTAAAATAGGGAGCATTACGTAGAGTGGCACTGTCATCGTAGACATAATAGGTGTCAGGTTCCGGGGTAGATATTCCCGTTTGGAATACTGTTTTGTGTTGTTGTTGGAAACGAAATTGTAGCAGTTGCAAATGATTGGCGTAGAAATTTCTCTCCGAGAGATCCAAGTCGGAATAATAGTCATTGAGATCTGGTATGATGGAGGGTAGATTTCCAATTTTTAGCTGAACTGCTGAGAGTTTCCTTTGTAAATATTTTATCTCTTCGGCAGAGAGTTGAAATTTATTCTCCTGCAGATAGAGAGAGAATTGTTGCTTCAATTGTTTTAAAATTCCGCCAAGGACCTTTTCATCCTTTTGCCGATTTTTGTAAAGGAAATGCGTATACAAATAATTCACACCCAGGGGGAACATGACATTGGTGTGCAGCAGGCAATTTCTGGGATTTATTAACGGCTTTATTTGATTCAAGTGTTTCAGGAAATTCGCCAGGATATACCAACCAATTGTGTGAGGATCCTGTTGTTTAAGTAAATTTTGTAAATCTTGAAAATACTCTAAATTTTCAGGAACTTCTAGAA